>NW_027507685.1:202797183-203059683 GCF_037356315.1 Lithobates pipiens
AATGATGCCTTAGTAGGTGGGCAGACTAGTGACTGGAACAGGTATGGTAACCGCCCATCTGATTACTTACTCTACTTGAAAGTAGCTTGGACCACACACAGCACCCTCATTTTCAAGATAATCCCAAACTCAAAGCCTAGTACACACGATAAGAATACCGATGATCGTCCGTTTTTTGGAGGGAGTTGCATGCTAGTCTCATATTGAAAACCAATAGGTTACTAAAGTTATGAAAATTCTTGTACGACAGAAAACAACTTTGGAAATGATGTAATGTATTGTATTGCATTGTAATGTATTCTTTCATTTCTGAGCATGTGTGTTCACACTTTTTTTTTTTTTTTCGTACAAAAACCATACTAATTACACGAAAATTGTTTGTTCTCTTATCGTATGATAACATTTTTCCTGCTTGTTCCTTTGGATATTTTCACATGAGCCAACGTGATCGGCTCTCTAAAGCTGTGTACTAATGATTAGATTATCGGATGATAATGAAAGCGCATTTTTTCATCCAATTTTCTCATCGTGTGTACTAGTCTTAACCCTTAACCTCCAACTCAACCATAATCCTATAATTGATGGTATTATCAAAAGATTGCGATTGCAAAAATGTTACTATCTTTCAGTACTGGTGCTGCTAATAACTTCAATCACCTGTAGCAAAGATATGCTGTAATATATTGACCAGGAAAATGTTGCCAAGAGTGCGCTGAAATGTATTTGCTAGGTGAAAGTGACCCACAAGTGATGTCGCGATTAAGGTTAGCGCTGCACATCAACAGAAACAATGGTGTCTGGATTGTATCACACCAAATAGGTTTTCAAATTGGGGAATCAGTTGTTTTGAATCTCTCTTAACCCTTTAAGGACCATAAGGTCATCAATATAAAAATAATTATATATTTTTTCCCTTTAAGAATGTATTTGAACAATAAATAAAACCATTTCCACACTTGTGTCATTTTTGGGGGAGGAATTATGACAATCATTTGTTGATAAGAACTAATATTTTGACTCAAACCAAAAAAATAAAGTATTTTAAGTTCTTAATCAGATGATACAGGCAATTAAAAACATGGGACAAATACGTCCCTTGGTCCTCAAAGGGTTAAGCGCAGGTCTTACACTAGTAGAATTTTGCTAAAAAATATTCATTTTCAAAATATTCATTGGATTTTCTAACTGTTAGGCTGCTTTCACACTGGGGCGGTATTCAGGCGTTACAGCGCTAAAAATAGCGCCTGTGTAACGCCTGAAAAAAACCGGCCCCTTTAACTCCAGTGTGAAAGCCGGAGGGCTTTCACACTGGAGCGATGCGCTGGCAGGACGGTGAAAAAAGTCCTGCTAGCCGCATCTTTGCAGCGGTGAAGGAGCGGTGTATTCACCGCTCCTATACCTCTCCTACCCATTGAAATCAATGGGACACCGCGGCAATACCGCCGGCAAAGCGGCGCTGCAGCGGCGCTTTGCGGGCGGGTTTAACCCCTTTTTGGCCGTTAGCGGGGGTTAAAACCACCCCGCTAGCGCCCGCACACCGCCGCTAAAACGACGGTAAAGCGCCGCTATTTTTAGCGCCGACGCTGCTCCCGCCCCAGTGTGAAAGCAGCCTTAGTGAGGACGTTTTTGGACGTTTTTTTTTTTTAATTAAACAGTGAATGTGGTTTTCTTTTGGGAAATTCCATTCATCCCGAAATCAAATGGTATAAGTGAACAACATTTTTAAATTTTTTATTACTTTCTAACAAGATTTCGTCAAGTCACTTTTGGCATTATTGAGTGTACTGGTGAGATCTTTCCTTAGAACGTTTGTACTACCAGTGATTGACTTGCTTTAGCCAACTTCCCTATTCAAGAGAGCAATAAATAAGAATCTGGTGTGGGAGATGTCTTGGTATGTTGACCCTTTGACCCTTTGAGAGTTCCCTTCACTGGAACCAAGGGGCCAAGCCCAACCCTTGAAAAACAACCCCACACCATAATCCCCCCCCCCCCCCACCAGATGATTTGGATCAGTGCACAAAGCAGGGTCCATAAAGTTATGGATGAGCGAGTTTGGGTTGGAGGAACTTGACTGGCCTGCCCTCAACCCAATAGCACACCTTTGGGATGAATTAGAGTGGAGGCTGCGAGCCAGGCCTTCTTGTCCACATCAGTGTCTGACCTCACAAATGCTCTTCTGGAAGACTGGTCCAACATTCCCATAGACACACTCCTAAACCTTGTGGACAGCCTTCCCAGAAGAGTTGAAGCTGTTATAGCTGCAAAGGGTGGGTCAACTCAATATTGATCCCTAAGACTGGGATGCCATTAAAGTTCATGTGCGTGTAAAGGCAGGTGTCCCAATACTTTTGGTAATAGAGTGTAGAGTGCAGTGGTCAGGAGTATGTTATATATTGCTCAGCGTACAAAGTGTAGTAGTCAGGAGTGTGAAATGTAACAACTTCTCCAGTATGGACTAATTCTAAGTGTCTAGTGCAGGGGTCAGGAGTGTATAATGAACAGGCCACCTTACAATGTACAACCAAAAATTTCCCCCCTCTTCCCCCTGCAAAGTTATATCCCTCACACTACAGATATCACCTAACATCCCTGTATCCCCTCCCAGCCCACCTCCTCAGTATAGACCACCCTTCACCAGTACAGAACTCCCAGCAGCACAAAATCATTAGTACAGACTCCCCTTCCATCACAGACCCCTCAGTACAGACCCCCCCCACTTCCTTAGCACAGACTCCTCAGTACAGGTGGCGCCCCCCCCCAGCACAGATTCCTTGGTTTAGACAAACTTCTCCCCCCCATGCTATAACATCTCAGTACAGACAACCCCTCCTCCCAGTACAAACCCAGAGCTCCCAACTGTCCCTGATTTGGAGGGACTATTCCTGATTTGGACCAATGTCCCTCTGTCCCTCATTCCTCCTCATTTGTCAAACATTTTGGTCTGTTCTAAATAGTTGTATATAAAATGCACTTTTTATCTAATAAAAAGTGTTTCCCAGTGCTAAAACTTTCATCCAATTTCTAAATTGCTGCATTTGTAAATTTCAAAAGCCAATATAAAGGAATAGTAGTGGTAAAAAAAAGTGCTTGTGGGTTTAACCAATCTTGTTTTTTGTACAATTCTCCTTTAAGGGGGTGTGGCAGTGGGCGTGTCATATGCCTGCATACTTTTGCTGATAGGTGTTCCTCGTTCCCATCTCAAAAAGCTGGGAAGTATGCAAACCCCCCACTACAGGCACCCCTTCCCTTCAGTACAGACTCCTCAATACCCATCTCCCCCCTCTCTGAACACACTTACCAGACCAGATGACCAAATGCAGTGGCAGTTCAAATTAAGGAAAGCCCTCCTCCCCTCGGCTCTGGCAAATGACTGAAGCAGGGGCAAAGGCACTGACTCTCTAGCGGTGCTACGGCTGTCCGATATTTTTTCTTTGTGTTGCATGGTGTGGTGTGGCATGGTACCATGCAACACAAGAAAAATAATACCAGGTGGCCCCAGCATCCCCAGTGTCGGGACCTGGTGGGGACCACACCCCCCTTAGTATGCCACCACTGCTTTGACCTGGTATCGGCCTCTTGTCATCCTTGTACGGCACAGCATATGCTGGGGAGCAGCACAAGCAAACAATCAATTGTGCTGCAGTACAAAGCACACAGCGAGTGCTACTGCAGCAAAGAAAAATGAAGTCTCCTGTCCTGCCAGACAGAGTTGTGCTGCGTGGCAGAGCTGTACAAATCTCAGGGCCGGGTGGTCACAAATACAAACCCTTTGGCATGTAAAACAGCTCCCATATATGTATTTCATCTGCGTATACAGCTGTTTGTCTGGAGTATAGCGCTAATGCTTGTTTAGCAGATATGATCTAAGTGCTGAGGGCTCTCTCACCAAAGTTCAACATGGTCCCCTACCTGAAACCTTCTCCGCTGTGTCAGGGTGCCGAGACAACAAGGTGGTGCAAGCCGTCCATGAAGCAGCTCAGTGATTCCCACGTGGACAAAGCTGTGATGTGTTGTGAGGTTTCAGTTATAAACTGTACAAAGTCCAGAGTAACGTCTCCCTGACACCACGCCAAAACAAACATCATCGCTGTCCAATCTTACAATACTGCTGCCCGGGCCTGCGGGATCGTTCATTGATCAATAGTGTACAGCACTGTTAGAGAAGGGAGGGTGTACACTCATCCGATACTACAGTTCTTTTCTTTAAGGCAGTGCGAAGAGTATTGATCTGACTCCCGGGCATGAGTCCATGGAAAGGTCACGTAGGCTGCTAGCTATGATGGAAAAATATAGGGAGGCTCTGGCATTTCCAGCACATTTCTGTTCTTTACTCAATGCCTATTTGTTTTATGACTTTAAAGTATACCAAAAGGGCTCATTCACACTTTCAGCAACCCCTGGGAAAAGCAATCCACAATGGATCGCTTTTCAGAGGGCAGTTTTGAGGCAATTGGAAGGTGATATGATGCCTCTTCAGTGCCTATTTTTACCAAGGAAAAGCCTGCACTACCGAGCTGCAACCATGAGATTACAGCATGGCCTTATTAACGTGAATTGGTTGCGTTTGGCAGCAGTAATGCCCGGCAGACACAATATGGTGTATTATTTTTGCCATGGGTGTGAAGTGAAGCACTGCTGATGCGGCTGTATCTTAAGTGAGTGGTAAAACCACCTATTTTTACCCCCTTCAGATGCAAATGTGAATGAGGCCTAGAGCAACAACTATTACGTGTATATTTTTTTTGTAGGCCGTTATAAATCCAAAGTAGTTCGACATGGCAGAGAGTTTGGGTCATAATTTGAACCAAGAAAAGTATATGTCCATCATGTTCATAACAGACATCCACAAATTCAAAATGATCCAAGGAAAAAAAAACACTTAATCTGGGACAAAATTGACCATTAGCCACAAGAGGCGGATGCCTATAGGCACAGTGGCAAGGGGACAGCTTTTTCTTGCATAGTTTTGGACATTTATTTATTACAGGTACCCATATAGTGCTGTTAATTTACACAACGCTTTACATATATAATGTACATTCACATCAGTCCCTGTCCTCGAGGAGCTTACAATCTAAGGTCCCTAACACACACACTACAATATAAAGAGCAATACAGTCATCTCCAGTGAACTTATTTATTGACTATAGTTGCCAGGACAGGACCAGTGAAGCAAGATGTTCTGTGTAACAGGGATAATCCTAGCATAGGAGTTTTGTTTTGGCTATCAGTGATTGCATTCCCATCACTGAAATCTGACCCTTGCACCCACAGCTGGGAATTAGAGGACGTTTAAAAAAAAAAAAAAAAAAAAAAAAAACTTGCATAGCAATTCATCCAGTGAAAAAGGACATTTGTTCTGTAAAAATATGGCAAGAAAAATTATGTTATTTGGCAATTTGCTGTGCTGGACAAATGTTTTTCATTGACTTAAAATGGAAAATACTGCATTTGGCCACTAGATGGAGCTACATAACATAGCAAAATGTCCTATGATATTTAGTGCCACCTAGTGCCCAAGTGCAATATTTTCTGTTTTAAACCAATAAAAACATTCGTCCTGCACAACAAATAGACTAATAACATACATTTCTTTTCTCAAGTCTCACAGAACAAATGTAAATGCACTTTCAATGGATGAACTGCTATGTAATTTTCTTTCATAGATTTTCGTAGATACAGGCACTGTGGAGCAACACATCCTCAAGGTTTACAGTAGGATTGCCACCTTTTCTTCAAGTCAAACCCGAACACTTTAACGGCGCACAATTGTTATTTTTTTTTTTAATAGTATAAACTGTACATGTATATTTTTTTGCTATTAAATAACATTTCTAATCATATGAAGTTAATAAGTATCACCCTTTACATCAGAGTCCACAGGGTTCCCCTTTTACATCTGAACTTGCAGATCTTCCATCAGCAGCGCTGAATATATCTAGCACTGGTTTAAAAGCACAAGTGTATATACTGTATGTTGAGTGTATTTTAAAAAAGTTGGCTGCTCTCCGTGGTATATCTTTTGAATGGCGATGCATGGCACTATGAAGACTTGGATCACTGATAACGAGGCTGTGTGGTTGATGCAAACAGGGCTTGACCCAGTGGCGGCTGGTGCCCAAAATTTTTGCTGCAAACAAACTGAAAAAAAAACCCCTCATCAATTGCAGCCACTGTGCCACCAAACACAGTCACCATGCCATCAAGCGCAGCCACAGTGCCCATCAATTGCTGCCAGTGTACCCATCAATTGCCACTACTGTGCCCCATCAAATGCTGCCAGTGTTCCCATCAATTGCCGCTACTGTGCCCCATCAATTGCTGCCAGTGTTCCCATCAATTGCCACTACTGTGCCCCATCAAATGCTGCCAGTGTTCCCATCAATTGCCACTACTGTGCCCCATCAATTGCCACTACTGTGCCCCATCAAATGCTGCCAGTGTTCCCATCAATTGCCACTACTGTGCCCCATCAATTGCCACTACTGTGCCCCATCAATTGCCACTACTGTGCCCCATCAAATGTTGCCGCTTTTCTAACACAACACTGAGTAAACAGCGAATGCACAGCATTGTGCCCGCTGTTTACCATTTTGGAAGCCTATTAGAGCCTACGGCTCTAATCTGGAGCTTCCAAAAAAAGAAGAAATCCCGCAGCTGTAATTCAGGTGCTTGGAGCCCGACAAGGGGCTGGACACCTAAATAGGTGGCGGTAGCAGCAACCATGTTAGTTTCTGTGCCCTTTTTCCCTTTTTATTAACTGGGTTACAGATGTTTGGATGTCTTGGTGGGTTTTTGTTTGTTTGTAATATTTACACGATTGTCATGGTATGTAATAACTTACATTCTGTTTTTTTTATCAGCTGCATTTTGTGATTGAATTGACATTCAAGAGGATCCCGAGGAAGCCCCATATTGAGCGAAACATGTCAATACACAGATATATCTATATGTTTATCCTACTGCACACATTAAAAAACAACAGCAGATGATAGAGCTCAGGGTACCGGCATAGTGGCTCACAATTAGTGAAATAAGAACTAGTAATAAATCCAGTAGTAAAAACAGGGCTAGATAAAATCAATAGAAAAAAAAATACACAGGTATAAATCAAGAGTGCAATCAATTCTGAGGGGCAATGAATAGTGGATCTTGGGAACTGGTTGATGACGGTGGAGTCTATAGCAAAACAGGCACAAAGGGCTGCTCTTCTAGGGAGTGAAGACAATTCAGAATAAACATGGAAAGAAAAGACAGAAAAAGCGCCTCTGAGTGAAATGTTTTAATGTAACATGATAAAACGTATTCAGCACTTACATGTGGGTAAGTACAGATGTGCTCATAAATGGTGAGGTATGGCTGATGTCTGGAGCGTGTCCCCAGTGATACCAAATCTGGGCTGTGGAAGCCGCAAGGAGCCGGAGAGGAAGCCGGCTGTGTCCTCCATAGGAGATGGTGACGATCCACTCGGGGAGCAGTGTGTGACATCAGCAAGGACATTTCAGAGCATGCGCGAAATCCGTAAGGTGCATGCTCTTCTTTATCAAGTGTTGGGGGTGAACCCCTAGGGGGAATCAAGGATGGAAAAGTACCTGGGGGTCCTAGTAGACGATAGGCTCAGCAATAGCATGCAATGCCATCTGCTGCTAACAAAGCAAACAGAATATTGGCATGCATTAAAAAGGGCATTAACTCAAGAGTTAAAGCGGTAATTCTCCCACTCTGGTCCGGTCGCACCTGGAGCATGCTGTCCAGTTCTGGGCACCAGTCCTCAGGAAGGATGTACTAGAAATGGAGCGAGTACAAAGAAGGGCAACAAAGCTAATAAAGTGGAGAATATTAGTTATGAAGAAAGGTTGCGAGCACTGAATTTATTCTCTTTGGAGAAGAGACGCTTGAGAGGGGATATGATTTAAATGTATAAATACCGTACTGGTGACCCCACAATAGGGATACAACTTTTCCGCAGAAGGGAGTTTAATAAGACTCATGGCCACTCAAACTACGTAGAGGGTTCTTTACTGTAAAAGCAGTAAGGATGTGGAATTCCCTTCCACAGGCGATAGACTAAGCGGGGAGCATCAATCGTTTCAAGAAAATATTAGATAAGCATCTGAACGACCACAACATACAGGGATATACAATGTAATACTGACATATAATAACACACTTAGGTTGGACTTGATGGACTTGTGTCTTTTTTCAACCTCACCTACTCAGGGCCAGATTAAGAACATCATGGGCCTGGTGCTGAGGATTTCGGTGGGGCCTTTTATAAACAATACATAAAAATGCAAACTATTTTCTGTTCTAACAAATTAAATTAAAGAGAGAGAGGGAGGATGAGAGAGAAAGAGAGAGAGAGAGAGAGAGAGAGAGGGAGGATGAGAGAGAAAGAGAGAGAGAGAGAGAGAGAGAGGGAGGATGAGAGAGAAAGAGAGAGAGAGAGAGAGAGAGAGAGAGAGAGGAAGGATGAGAGAGAAAGAGAGAGAGAGAGAGAGAGAGAGAGAGAGAGGAAGGATGAGAGAGAAAGAGAGAGAGAGAGAGAGAGAGAGGGAGGATGAGAGAGAGAGAGAGAGAGAGAGAGAGAGAGAGAGGGAGGATGAGAGAGAGAGAGAGAGAGGGAGGATGAGAGAGAGAGAGAGAGGGAGGATGAGAGAGAGAGAGAGAGAGGGAGGATGAGAGAGAGAGAGAGAGAGAGAGGATGAGAGAGAGAGAGAGAGGATGAGAGAGAGAGGGAGGATGAGAGAGAGAGGGAGGATGAGAGAGAGAGGGAGGATGAGAGAGAGAGGGAGGATGAGAGAGAGAGGGAGGATGAGAGAGAGAGAGAGAGAGAGAGAGAGAGGGAGGATGAGAGAGAGAGAGAGAGAGAGAGGGAGGATGAGAGAGAAAGAGAGAGAGAGAGAGAGAGAGAGAGAGAGAGAGGAAGGATGAGAGAGAAAGAGAGAGAGAGAGAGAGAGGAAGGATGAGAGAGAGAGAGGAAGGATGAGAGAGAGAGAGGAAGGATGAGAGAGAGAGAGGGAGGATGAGAGAGAGAGAGAGAGAGAGAGAGAGAGAGGAGGATGAGAGAGAGAGAGAGAGAGAGAGAGAGGGAGGATGAGAGAGAGAGAGAGAGAGAGAGAGGGAGGATGAGAGAGAGAGAGAGAGGGAGGATGAGAGAGAGAGAGAGAGAGAGGGAGGATGAGAGAGAGAGAGAGAGAGGGAGGATGAGAGAGAGAGAGAGAGAGAGGATGAGAGAGAGAGAGAGAGAGGATGAGAGAGAGAGGGAGGATGAGAGAGAGAGGGAGGATGAGAGAGAGAGGGAGGATGAGAGAGAGAGGGAGGATGAGAGAGAGAGGGAGGATGAGAGAGAGAGAGAGAGAGAGAGGGAGGATGAGAGAGAGAGAGAGAGAGAGAGAGGGAGGATGAGAGAGAGAGAGAGAGGATGAGAGAGAGAGAGGAGGATAGAGAGAGAGAGAGAGAGAGAGAGAGAGAGAGAGAGAGAGAGAGAGAGAGAGAGGGAGAGGGAGAGGGAGAGGGAGAGGGAGAGGGAGAGGGAGAGAGAGAGGGGGGGGGGGTGAAAGAGGTGTGAGGGGTAAGGGAGGGAGGATGAGAGAGAAAGGGGGGATGAGATAAAGAGGATGCACATGAGCATGTGTGGGAATGACATCAACGCAGCCTGGCCAAGGCAAGTGACCGAAGGCACAGAACCCAGAAGATAGACCGGGTGAAGATGGAAGTGCCCGGGCCCCGCCGGATTGATCACAGCACAGCACTGGAGGGCTCAGTCTGACAATTTAAGTGTGCCCTAACGTGCTATTATGCTGTGCATACTTGTACATTATGGCATAACCTACCCCAGGGTCGCTAAAAAGTAGTAAATGTTAGAAAAGTTTACTACCACTTTAATATCACAGGACCCTCTCATGGGGCCCCCTACTGACCCTGTGGCTCTTGGGCAGTGCCTTAGTGCATAATTGTCAACATTTCAAAAATATTTTCAGGGACGCTTTTTTTTACAAGTGCTTTATTTAGAGTAGCTGACATTCCCTATGTTCCTCTATACATCACAATAGTAATTACAAAATTAAATAAGTACTAATAATGGGGCAGAACAAATATGAGGATTGTGAGATTTCCTTTAGTTAGACTGACAAAAGTGTGCCCATTCTAGAGCTGGTAACATTGAGGATATTCAGTATAATTTTAAAGAACAGTTTTTGTGGGTAAGAGGCATAGGGGAGGAGCAGTGGCGGAATTATAGGGGTCGCCAAGATCGCCATGGCGACCGGGTCCCTTGCTGCAGGGGGCCCAAGGGCCCCCTGTACTCTTCGGTAGGAGGGAAGGCTGAGAGGAGCTCACGATCATCAGCCGAACTGAAATCGGCACTGTGCGGGAGCTCCTCACATTAGGCTTAGTGAAAGCAGTGTGTGCTCTTTGTCTCCCCCTAGAGTGCAGTACCCGGCAGGAAGAGCCAAGGTAAATGTCTGCCGTTTTTTTTAATAAGACTAGCTACTGTATTTGTGTTTGTATGTGTGTGTGTGTGTGTGTGTGTGTGTGTGTGTGTGTGTGTGTGAGCATGCATGTATGAGTGAACATGCTTGTATGTGTGTGTGTGTGTGTGTACATGCTTGTATGTGTGTGTGTGAGCATGCTTCTATGTGCGTGTGTGAGCATGCTTGTATGTGTGTGTGTGAGCATGCTTGTATGTGCGTGTGTGAGCATGCTTGTGTGTGCGTGAGCATGCTTGCATGTGCGTGTGTGTGTGAGCATGCTTGCATGTGCGTGTGTGTGAGCATGCTTGTATGTGCGTGAGCATGCTTGTATGTGTGTGAGCATTAATGTATGTGTGTGTGTGTGTGAGCATTAATGTGTGTGTGTGTGTGTGTGTGTGAGCATTAATGTGTGTGTGTGAGAGCATTAATGTATGTGTGTGTGTGTGTGTGTGTGTGTGTGTGCATGCTTGTGTGTGCGTGTGAGCATGCTTGTATGTGTGCGTGTGAGCATGCTTGTATGTGTGCGTGTGAGCATGCTTGTATGTGTGCGTGTGAGCATGTATGTATGTATGTATGTGTGTGTGTGTGTGTGTGTGTGTGTGTGTGTGTGTGTGTGTGTGTGTGTGTGTGTGTGTGTGTGTTCATATATGTATGTGTATGTATGCATGTGTGTGTGCATGTGTGTGTGCATGTGTTTATCAGTGGCGGTGCATCCAAAGGGGTGCACAGGTTCCACCCCCTCTATGACCAATGGATAGATTCATGCATAGCATGAATCTATCCATGGCCACCGCTGCCACCCCCATATTTAGGTGTCTGGTCCCTTTTGGGGTGCCTGGATTACAGTGGCGGGGGGTGTTTTTGCAGCACCTGATTAGAGCCATGGGCTCTAATAGGCTTCAAAATAGGTGAACTGCGAGTGCCATGCTTGACGCTCACAGTCTACCCAGGTGTGTTAGAAAAGTGAATTAATATTCACTTTCCTAACACTGAACCGCCTCTGTACCAATCAGGTGTGCGAGTCTTTTACCCATCACCCTATTGGCTGAAACGATAGACACAGCTATTGGACGCCCATCAGGAGGAGAGGACGGGAGATGAGGATGGCAGTAGCTGCATGGAGGACCCCGCTCATGGCCGTTACCCTCTGCCCCACCAAGACAGGGTAAGTGGCGGGCAGACAGTGAGCGGACGGTGGGGATTCACAGTGGCAGCATTTGATGGGCACACCAACAGCATTTGATGTGCACAGTAGCAGCATTTGATGGGCACAGTGGCGGCATTTGATGGGCACAGCGGCAGAGCTTGATGGGCACAGTAGTGACATTTGATGGTACAGTGGTGGCATTAGATGGTACAGTGGTGGCGTTTGATGGGCACAGTGGCTGTAATTGATGTTTTTTAAATTGGTTCCTTTTATATGCAGCCACCCACTTGGGACTGGGCCCTGGTGTACCACCATCGGGCTCGGAGAAAAGAGCCCTGTCCGGAGGTCGGGGGGGGGGGGGCCCGCCATGGTTTCCTGCATCGGGCCCTGAAGGTTCTAGTTACGCCACTGGGGAGGAGTATGGATGGTATAAAAGTGTGAAGTATGTGCAGGTGAGGGAGAGGAATGTGGAGGGTCTGACAGTGGGCACTATGTACATGAGAGGAGTGCAGAGGGTATGGCAGAAGGCACTATGTACAGGAGAGGAGTGTGAAGGGTATGACAGTGGGCAGTATGCACAGCAGAGGAGTGTAGAGTGTATGACATTGGGCACTATGTATAAGAGAAGAGTGTGGAGGGTATGACAGTGAGCAATATGTACAGGAGTGTGGAGGGTATGACAGCGGGCACTATGTACAGGAGAGAAGTGTGGAGAGTAGGACAGTAAGCAGTAATTACAGGAGAGGAGTGTGGAGGAAGGGTATGATGGTGGGCACTATGTATAGGAGAGGAGTATGGAGGGTATGACAGCGAGTAGTATGTACAGGAGAGGAGTGTGTAGGATATGACAGCGGGCATTATGTATAGGAGAGAAGTGTGGAGGGTATGACAGTGAGCAGTATGTACAGGAGAGAAGTGTGGAGAGTAGGACAGTGGGCACTATGTATAGGAGAGGAGTGTGGAGGGTATGACAGTGGGCACTACATATAGGAGAGGAGTGTGGAGGGTATGACAGTAGGCACTATGTACAGGAGAGGAGTGTGTAGGATAGGACAGCGGGCGTTATGTATAGGAGAGAAGTGTGGAGAGTATGACAGTGGGCACTATGTATAGGAGAGAATTGTGGAGAGTATGACAGTGGGCACTATGTATAGGAGAGGAGGATGAAGTAATCTGGGAAGGAAAAATGTAAAGGTTTGTGGAAGGATGTTTAGGGACTGCGTAGTGGTTAAGCGGGCCAGACATGGGTTGAAATTACACCAATTAAGCAGAGGCCAGCCATAGTCAATCTATGTATGGGCTAGCTGGTTTTACACAACTCAACCTATTAACCGACTTGAGTACAACCAGCCTGTCAGGTTTTCCCCAAAACAATCAGTGCTGCCAGCTATAGTTAGCAACACTAATCATTGTATTCACTGGCAGAACACAATAACACTGCGGGAGTGATTGCCCCATTCACAGGTCAGCAGGTGAGAGGGTGTGTGGGGACAGGCTGGGGAGAGATACTAGTCAGTCCCTGGGTAGGCACTGGTTAGTATCAGAGCCAGATACACACAGGTTACATACGCC
The DNA here is from genome assembly GCF_037356315.1 of Lithobates pipiens. Classification (NCBI taxonomy): domain Eukaryota; kingdom Metazoa; phylum Chordata; class Amphibia; order Anura; family Ranidae; genus Lithobates; species Lithobates pipiens. Next base: position 202,810,382 of record NW_027507685.1, read on the forward strand.
ACAATCGTTAGAGCGAGAGCAATAATTCTAGCACTAGACCTCCTCTGTAACTCTAAACATGTAACCTGTAAAAAAATGTAAAGCATTGCTTAGTACACAACAAAAAATCGTGCCAACTTTAGTGGGGTTTTTTTAATGAATAAAACAGTTCCTTTCCAAAAAAAGGTTTGAAAAATTGCTGGGCAAATATCGTGTAACATAAAAAGTTGCAAATACCACCATTTTATTCCATAGGGTGTCTGCTAAAACAATATATAATGCTTGAGGGTTCTGAGTAATTTTCTAGCATAAAAAAATGATGATTTTTACATGTAGGAGAGAAGTCTCAGAATGGGCCTGGGTGGCAAGGGGTTAATTATCAGAAGTAATATACAAATAATTATTATAAGCTCTGTGAGTTCATCCTCTCAGTCTGCTGCAGAGTGTTCCAGCTTGTATTTAAACTGACTGCTCTGTATGTAGCTTCTGACAGGCTGTGCAAGGAGCCCTGTATCTCCAGAATAGGGTTGCCACCTGTCCAGGATTCACCCGGACAGTTCGGGTTTGGCATCATGCGTCCAGGTTTCAGTCTGCCTGAAACCCGGACACATTATTCAGACAGGACTATGGCTTCCCAGAAGGGTTGCTAGCTGCAGTTGTCTAAGCTGAGAGTGTCTGTTACACTCTCTTTCACACCGCCCAAAGCCAATATTAACAATCCCCCCAAATACACGTACAGATGGGAGAGGAGCGAGGGCTTGATCTGCACCTCTTCCTCCCGCCCCTACCCCTCTGTCCACACTCCAGTCCCCAGGGATGTGCCTCGGAAAAGGAAAGTGGGGGCTGGAAATTTGAAGTCCAGCAGCCTCAGAGACATCTGGATGAAAGGTGCTGACTGCCAAGGGGTAAGTGAACTCCCCATCCATCCCTGTTTGTGACTGAAGTCTCCCACCTTCTCTCTCCTGCCTCTGAGTGAGTACACTAAGGTAAAACAGGGTTCTCAGAGCACTTCTTACATCAGAGTTCTCCTTTACACCAAAGCCACAGTGTTCCCCCTTACATCAGAGTCCTCTCCGTACATCAGAGTTCTCAGTGTTCCCCCTTAGATCAGGGTTCCCAGAGCATCCCTCATGTCAGAGTCCCCAGAGTTCTCCCTTACATCAGAGTCTGCAGAATCCCCCCTTACAGTGAAAGTGAACTCTGCGAGTTCAAATGTAAAAGGAGAACTCTGTGGACTCTGATGTAAATCGGGACTCTTGTTATTAACTTCATATGATTAGAAATGCTATTTAATAGCAAAATATATGTATAGTTTACAATAATAATAATAATAATTCTGTGTGCCGCTAAAGTGTTCGGGTTTGACTTGAAGAAAAGGTGGCAACCCTACTCCAGAACCATAGATGATAGCAGCCCATTGGGCAAATGGGCCTATCTTGAGAAAGAGGCCTGGAGCTGCAGCTCCAATAGCCCCTATGTTAATCCAGCCCTGCACCTACTATGTAACTATGTTATCAGCTCAATAGATTTCTGGTAAGAAATTGCTTTCAATGGTATACCTAATTGACCCACAGGAAGCACTTAAGAGCAGGTCATTACGCATACTTTTTAAGAGTGTTCTTTCTTATTCAGGTACCGTATTTGCCGGCGTATAAGACGACTGGGCGTATAAGACGACCCCCTATTTTTCAAGTGAAAACATAGGTTTTGGGCAATACTCGTGGTATAAGACTACCCCCCTTCTGAGGCAACACCATTTAAAAAAAACCTTAGAACGATTAAAAAATACAAAGCAAGAATGCCAACTACTCATCCGCCATGCTGTGTTATGTCATAAAGTAAATCAAACAATAATAACACAAACAGAGATCTATTGAATGCCACAACTCTGGAAAGTAGAATTTTTCACTAACCAAACCTATACAACTTTTGGGTTACATTCTATGGGAATTGTCCACCAAAATGCATTTAATAACCCCCCTGTCATATGTCCCAGATTTACCTGTCCCTCTTGGGTGCCTGAGACCTCAAAGGCAAATAGCAGGATGTATAGTAGTAGGAGATCAGTGAATGGATTTACCCAGGGAAGTATGGTGAGCGGTGTATTATTTTAATGAATACAACGCCTGCTTGGATTGGCAGAGGCTGTAGCATCCTCAGCCCTTGCCTCTCTCTCTCTCTCTCTCTCTCTCAAAGCCAATCCGAGCAGGCTACTCTTTGTAGCCTGCTCGGATTGGCAGTGGTTGTTACTCCAATCCAAGCAGGCTCTGTATTCATTAATAGAATACATTGCTCGCCGGGATTGGCTCAACGGCGTATACTGTTTGTTTCTGAAGCCACATACAGTATTAGCAGACATTTGGGGGCTGACATCCATCGGGCAGCATTGTATACCTGTATACCCGGCGTATAAGACGACCCCCAATTTTTGGGCATTTTTTTTAAGTGTAAAAGGTAGTCTTATATGCCAGCAAATACAGTATATGTTTTTTTCTTCTTTTTGGGGCGGGGGTCACGTGGAATGGCAGCAGTACAGGAGACCTTGTACACAGTTCTAGGAGTTGCCACAGCTTGCAGCTCTCCTGTTGGAGGGCCAGCGGGGACTTGCTGCCATGTGACAATTATATTACCAGGAATGAGCCTCTGGGACTGAAGGCACAACACAGTGAGCTTGTTATGTAAAAGGAAAACCTGCATGACTCAGATCTTATGTACAAACCACAAATAATTACCTGTCATTCCTATTACCAATAATAACTAGTCTAATGATACAGACAATAGGGGAGGAGGTAACCCACCCTACACTCAGCTCCCAGCTCTAGATCAGAACTGCTTTCCCGAGCACAGTGTAAAATGTTCTGAATGGCTAGACTCATTATTTTAAAGCGACACTAAACTCTGGCATAAAGAAAAAAAAATCTATTCAAGTATGGGTTCTTAAAGTAGTAGTAAACCGCAGATTACAAAAAAAAAACCCTGCAAGACAATGTCATAATTAGAGATTGGCCCGATGTTTGTACGTTCATAGAACGCACAAACATATGGGGCTCTCGCGGGAAGTTCGCCTGCCACGATGCGTCCCATAATGCACCATGAGATCGCAGTGCATTGAAGGCTGCCGATTGGCCAAAGCATGCATCTGACCTGTATTCCTTTACCAATCACAGCACGATGTGCTGTGAGAGCCATGATTGCCCAAAGGCATGGTGCCTTTAGCCAATCATGGCTCAGGGGCTAAGTCCACGTCCCACACTATATAAGGCTGCTTACACAGCGGTCGTGTATAGTGTTTATGAATGGAGAGAGATTATGCAGGTTAGTTAGTGCATTGAGTGTGCAGTCAGTGTAGTGTATATAATCATACAGTGTAGAGTATACAGTACAGTCAGTGTAGAATATATAATACAGTGCAGTCAGTGTAGTATATATAATACAGCGCAGTCAGTGTAGTATATATAATACAGTGCAGTCAGTGTAGTATATATAATACAGTGCAGTCAGTGTAGTATATATAATACAGTGCAGAGTATATAGTGTAAATAACACATTGCAGAGTATATAATACAGTGTATTGAAGTGGTTAAGGGGAACCCTATGACAGAATTAAAAAACAAAACAAAAAAAAACAGCATGCCCCCCCCCCCCAAATCCATACCAGGCCCGTCGGGTGACGTCATTCCCGCATAAACACACAGAAGCCCACAAGCTCTGAAGTACTGGTACGGTACGCTGGACCTTCAGAGTGCAGGCGCTGGTGACATAACTAGGAGACACAGGTAAGCCTTATTATAGCCTTTCCTGTAGGTACCAGTCAAAAAAGTGAGTTTAATACCACTTAACCCTATTAATGCTCCCGGCCTCTTCCAAATGTATTCATTTTTTTGCTGCTGTGATCGGACTTCTTATTACCATGTTTCCCCGAAAATAAGACCAACAAGGACTTGAACTAGGGCTTTTTTTGGGGGTTAGGGCTTATATTGCAGCCATCACCGAAAATCACGCTAGGTCTTATTTTCGGGGGAAACAGGGTAAAATGGTGGTTACGTTCATTCCCTAGGACCCCAGCCCAGGACAATGGCATGTAAAGTCTCTCCATGGTATTAAACAGTGTGCTGCTTTTGCAGAAAACCTTGCTGCATCTCTGAAAAGTGATCCAGGCTGCAAGACACCTGTCAAAATTGGAGACCCCCCTCCCAAAAAAATACAAAATGTCCGAAAGAGGGTGGGGTATATTTATTTAAAGTGACTGAAGGCAAACGTTTGGGGTTTCCCCTTCTCTTTTTGCCCTGTTTATCGTTATCACTGAAAGTGAAGGAAAACCCCCAAATTTGGGCAATAACCAGAACAGGAATAGAGGTGAAATCTCCCAATGGGCGACACTAGTTCTGGTTATCCTGGACAACCAGGACTTCCCTCAATTTGTATGGACTTTCTTCTACTTCCTATTGGCTATGGGAAAGGAAGTGAAGAGAAATCTACACAAAACAAAAAAACCCGTAGGGTTATAACCCTCACAAAATAAGAAAAGGGTTTTACCTTTAGTTCTAATTTAAAAAGTGACAGTGTTCTGCCCCCAGGGGACAGATTAGATGTAGTGCTTTGTTCCATCTTTCTACATGCTGTGGAAGCCTAGCTATGTGGTCAGACAGGACTAAATGTCATGCAGGTAGGGTTTACATCTACCTTATGCATTTATTTTGCCCTGTGCCCTATGCCCAGAAGTCACTTGCTTGTCAAAATTACTGCCACTGTCATTACTCCTGTCAGCCTTGTAACAGAAGGAAGGTGCCGCCATCCCTACAGTAATTCATTGCACCCAGGGCAGCTCTCCCTCCCGCCCACCCCTTGTCCCAGTCCTGGTTATAAAACAGCATCCCTCACTGACCACAGGTGTTCTAAAATCAGCGGGTGGGTCCAGGCATCAATTTATTTTGAGTTTCTGGCTTAATATTGGCTAATTTGCATATTAGCCACATTTACAGCTTCAGAAACTGAGACGAGATTGTTAAGTATAAGGCCAGCCACCAGCAAAAAACATATAATGATATTGTGCACCATTAGCATAAATCAGCTACCAAAAATTGCTTGTTAATACCTTTTTTAATAAGAATCTTTTCATCACATGACTGCAATCAATTATAAGGGCTTGTAAAGCTGGCCATAGAAGGGTCAAAATGTGGGCAGTTCAGCCAGGACACATTTCAATCCATATATGGTGGTTTCTGTTCAAGAGGATTCAATCTAATCATGATTGTATATTTTTTTATCGATCAGCGAATGCAGCAAATCAGCTGCAGTGTATTCCGGAAGTGGAGGAGTCCCCGCTCTCGGAATATAATATCGCAGAGGGGAGGATTTTCCCATCCACCTCAAGGGAGGTGGATGGAGTAATCTATTCCATTTTTTTAATCAGCCTGCTAAATGATGAAAAAAAAAAAAATGATGTATGGATAGCTTTACTAGCCAGGGAATGGAGGGGAGATTGAAATCTTGGGAGGAGAGAAGGAGTGGTTATGGCTGGCAACAATGCTATGGTAATGGGTGTGACAACATGATGACATCACCATTTAGATGAATGAGAACATAGAGATAAACACTTTAATGCATGTGCAGTATCTCACAAATATGAGTACACCCCTCACTTTTTGGAAATATTTTATTATATCTTTTCATGTGACAACACTGAAGAAATTACACTTTGCAACAATGTAAAGTAGTGAGTGTACAGCTTGTATAACAGTGTAAATTTGCCGTCCCCTCAAATTAACTCAACACACAGCCATTAATGTCTAAACCGCTGGCAACAAAAGTGAGTACACCCCTAAGAGAAAATGTCCAAATTGGGTCCAAAGTGTAAATATTGTGTGTGGCCATCATTTTTTTCCAGCACTGCCTTATCCCTCTTGGGCATGGAGTTCACCAGAGCTTCACAGGTTGCCACTGGAGTCCTCTTCCACTCCTCCATGATGACATCACAGAGCTGGTGGATGTTAGAGACCTTGTGCTCCTCCACCTTCCGTTTGAGGATTCCCCACAGATGCTCAATAGGGCTTAGGTCTGGATATATGCTTGGCCAATCCATGACCTTTACCCTCAGCTTCTTTAGCAAGGCAGTGGTCATCTTGGAGGTATGTTTTGAGTCGTTATGTTGGAAAAATGCCCTGCAGCCCAGTTTCTGTAGGGAGGTGATCATGCTCTGCTTCAGTATGTCACAGTACATGTTGGCATTCATGGTTCCCACAATGAACTGTAGCTCCCCAGTGCCGGCAGCACTCATGCAGCCCCAGACCATGACACTTCCACCACCATGCTTGATTGTATGCAAGACACACTTGTCTTTGTACTCCTCACCTGGTGGCCACCACACATGCTTGACACCATCTGAACCAAATAAGTTTATCTTGGTCTCATCAGACCACAGGGCATGGTTCCAGTAATCCATGTCCTTAGTCTGCTTGTCTTCAGCAAACTGTTCTTTTGGGCTTTCTTGTTGAGACCTTGTAACACTAACGAGTCCATTACATCTTGGACGAAAAATGGCTAAGTGGGTCCAATTTGGACATTTTCACTTGTACTCACTTTTGTTGCCAGCGGGTTTAATGGCTGTGTTTTGAGTAATTTTGAGGCAAAGTGAAATTTACACTGTTATACAAGCTGTACACTCACTACTTTACATTGCAGCAAAGTGTAATTTCTTCAGTGTTGTCACATAAAAAGATTTAATAAAATATTTACAAAAATGTGAGGAGGGGTGTACTCACTTTTCTGAGATACTGCAGGAACGTGATGACACAACAAAAGGAAGGCAGAAATTGACAACACTTGCACAACAATTGGACATGGCAACATGATGATGTTACTATTTAGGTGAATGGGAAGACACAGATTCAAGGGTCAGCAACACTACAAATTCAGCAGTGGGACTGCAGCGTTGTCAGGCCAGCACAGGAAAGGAGGCCACAACAGGAAGACTGGCAGGATCAACAAGTAAAAGTTTAACAAACGGTATACTAAAGATGGCAGATTAAGGCTGGATTCACACCTAGGCATTTTTTGTGCTTTTTGCATTTTGCAGATTTGCACTACAGTCCATTTAACATGGTTTCCTATGGAACACGCTCGGTAGTGAAAATCTGCAAAATGCAAAAAGCACTAAAAATGCATAGGTGTGAATCCAGCCTAAGAAATGTACCCCATATGCATTCGAGATGCAATTTTGCTTCCAGTTCACACCACAAAAACACGGCCAATGCCTTTCTGCATGCACATTTTTTATTGCATTTTCAATGCATTCCAGTGGGTGTTTTCCTTGTTTTTTTTCCTCAAGGTTTCCTGTTTTTTTTTTTTTTTTTTTCCATGTGATGCGATCCGATGCATTTTGCCACGTTCCAGTACAGTTCTATGCAGAAAAAATGCAGCATGTTCTACTTTTTTATTCTGCACCGGAACACACTGAAGCCGACTGTGCTGGTATAAACCATGCCATTGGAACCCATATGACCTACTGTCCATGCATTTTTAATGCAGAAAAGAAATGCACTGGACTGCATCTAGCTCTTAAAGAATAACTTCTCCCTCACATTTTATTTTCTATTCCAGCTTGCTGTGTCTGCTGGGTTATCTTTAGGGTCAGTTGACACTAGAAGCAGTCAAGAGCATTTTTTTTATGTATCAAAAACACAAGGAAAGTAGATTACATGGGGTCCAATGGCATAGTTCACACCAGTGCAGTCAGTTTCGGTGCGTTTCAGTTCCAGAAATAAAAGTAGAACATGCTGCATTTTTTATGTACAGAACTGTACTGGACTGCAGTAAAACGCATTAAAAAATGCATTCAAAAACTCACCAGAGCACCTTGGGAAAAAAAGAAAAAACATGAGGGGAAAAAAATGCACAGGAACACATTGAAAAAAAACATAACAAAACTAGGAAACCTTAAAAAAAAGAAACAAGAGGGGAAAAAATGCACTGGAACACATCATAGCAAAAGCAAAATTAAAAAAAAACAAAAAACTGGGAAACCTTGGAAAAAGCGAAAAAAACAAGGAGGGAAAAATACGCACCAGAACGCATTACAGCAAAAAATAAAAAAGGAAAGTACCAGATATTTTACACTTCAAGATTCAGGCACATGTAAGAATCCAGGTTTTATTTCTGAGGAGCAGCGTTATCACGGGGACAGGAAGTGGGACTACAGAAACCCCCCTTCTGCTCTTCTTTCCCCACAACACAGGGGAGATGTTTTGTAGTTTACAGAGAGAAATACCTAGAAATAACAAACAGAAGCAGCAGACAGCATAAGAAGTTGTCAGCAAACAAAATTTTTGGCAGGATCAACAGGTTCTTTTTTGCACTTATCAACCCGATATAACATAATGCTTTCAATGCTATATTTAGCGGAGCAAAAGTTGATTGGCAGGGTTTACATACACTTCAATGAGAACATAACTGTATTAAGCTGTGTTTGTTATAGCTGGCTGAAGTTCAGATTTTAGATAAAGTGCTTCAGGCAGCACTTTTGTATTTGTTTCCCTTGAGAAATGTCTATCAATGTAGACGCTTTTACTATGCCAATAATTGCATCAGAGCCAATGGTTGTCTCTTCCCACAGTACTGCGGTTTTCCAATGTGATGGAACCTCACTAAGCACATTGTGTTCTATCTTAGCATGTGTGTCGTAGTGAATGACAAGATCAATACATCCAGGGGTGTATTCATTAAACAGCTAGGACTTTGAACATGCCGTTTTCATAAGCATTTCCACGCCCTGTTGCAAGCCTGCTGTGTCTAATTGTATGTTACAAGCAAGTAATTAGAAGGTAAACTGTGCCAGTAAGGTTAGATATAAGCATTGATAACAGCGACTTCAGTTTGAAAAGTCATGCTTGGCACCGCCCTCTCATGCCCTTTGTATGCGAGTATTGGTTAGACTGCCCATCCCAAGGATTGAGAAGTTATACAGTGCAAAGTCCATATATAGGGAATAAGAATAGACACTAAGGCGTTCATTTACTGAAGGCAAATGGACTGTGCACTTTGCAAAGAGCAGTTGCTCCAGAGCTTAGTATAAAAGAGCAGAAGCTCTGCTGACTTCTATCCTCCAATCATGTGCAAGCAAAAAAATAGTTTTCTTTTTAAATTTTCCTTGCATGTATTTGGGAATTCTTTGCAAAGTGAAGTTTTACCTTATTTACGAGTTTTGGAGCAACTGCTTTTGCAAAAGTGCACAGTCTATTTGCCTTTAGTGAATCAACACCAAAGCCTGCAGGCTGAATGAAAGAAATACAACAGGTCCCACTATCCATGCTATTTATATATATATATATATATATATATATATATATATATATATATATATATATATATATATATACATACACACACACACACACACACACGGATGGATGGACAAATCCGTCTGATGGGCCACTCTATTCTGACAGCTTCATCTGATTGCCAGCAATTTTCTGAATGGCTCCTAATTAAGGATGAGCTCCAGCGTGTTCGCACAGCCCATGTGCACAGCTCGCCATGAAGTCGGCACTGCGCTGCGCTAATCACAGGCAGTGAGACATTGTCCCGATCTCTGTAGCCGCACATCAGGAAATATCTCGCTGCCTGTGATTAGTGCAGCTCAATGCCAACCTTCTGGCGGGCTCTGCACGTGGGCTGTGCGAACACGCCGGAGCTCATCCTTACTCCTAATGCCTCATACACACAATCGGACTTTCCGACAACAAAACTGTGGAATTTTGTCTGAAGGGTGTTGGCTCAAACTTGTCTTGCATACACACGGTCACACAAATGTTGGCCAACAATTACGAATGTAGTGACGTACTACATGATTTTTCAGCTCTTTAGCGCCAACCTTTGGGCTCCTTCTGCTAATTTCATGTTAGTAGAAGTTTGGTGAGTGGTGATTCGTGCTTTTCAGTTAGTTTCTGAACGGCTATTCATCAACCAGACATGTTGCGGAATCGGAGGAGATAACGTGTTATTTATTATTGGCCTTGGAGTTATTGTTTTGACAGTATTTTTTTGGTTGAATAATGATTTGATTTGGTATATTTTCTATATTTTTGGATGCATAGAATGCACTTTTTGGTTAAGTTCTATTGGCAGATAGCACGTCTAATTTTATTTGTTTTCTTTTTTTAATGCAAATAAAAATATTGTGTAGAATAATACTTGGCAATGTGTTTTACTTCAAATGACAGTTTGGGAGTAGGCAGTTACATTTAAAAAAAATACAATGTAAAATTAACAAGGGACGCCAACATAGTTTTATCTTTGTTCTTAAAAACTACGGGATAATGGTGTTGTGGTAACTTGCCCAAATAAAAAAAAAAAAAAAAAACCCCCATAATAATATTATTCTTGATATCACTAGAAAAAAAAGCCTTTGAAAATGAATTTGCAATAACTCAATCAGTATCACCAGCAAAGCAGCTTCCTTATTATCCCATTAAAGAAGAAGAGAATTGTGCGCTGTATTTGGAGATTTAAGAGTTTGCCACGTCACCAATGATAATTCTCCATTACGAACGTGAGTTTACAAGACCGACCGCTTCTGGCTCGTCCTTGATGCCGAGCATGCATGTTTGTACTTTGGACTTTTGTCCAACAGACTTGTGTACACACGCTCGGAAAATCCGACAACCGACATTTGTTGGCGGAAAATTTGAGAGCATGCTAGCCAACATTTGTTGGTGGAAAGTCTGACAACAAAAGTCCGATGGAGCGTACACATGATCGGACTTACCTCCAACAAGCTCACATCCAACATTTTCCGTTGGAAAATCCGATCGTGTTTACGGGGCATTTGATTTTTCCCTCTCAGAATGTTCGGTGGAAGGGTGGCCCCATAACATACTCAAGGATCTGCTGGGAAATTTTAGGGCTCATGCACACAGAGCATTAGAAATACTGCTTTTACAGCCTCTAAATTCCCCTTTGTGTTAGCTTTGTATCCATGCACACATGGGCATCTACAGGCATTTACAGGTAGGGGAGTTTAGAAGCAGAACCCCCCCCCCCCACACACACACGTTGCCGCAAAAAAAGCCTGACAAGCCTAAACACATGTAAACGTGTGTAAACATGCTTTAGCACTAGGGTGCGCTTAACCAATCATTCAGTCCAATAGCGAGAAAAATAATATATTCTGGCCAATGAAAATAAAGTATGACTAAAAGCAATTTTTGGGTTTTGGATAGGGTAAAGAGGGATTAGAACCCCTACTATTTTTTTTTGTTGTCTGTGCCCCATTAGGAAGGTTCACGGGCTCTTACTTGTCTTGTTTACTGTTAAACCAGAAAGTGAAAGTAAAAGAAAATCTAAAATTTTGGGTTGTCCCAAGAAAAAGTAATAGAGGGGAAATCTTCCAAAGGGGACACTAGTTCTGGTGGCCTGGGGGTCCCCAAAGAATTCTCTTAGTTTGCAGGGATTTCCTTTCACTTTCTGTTTTGGCTATGGGACAGGAAGTGAAGCAAAATTTCCCCAATAGGTCATAGACTTCTGGGAGCGTACATTATTGGCTGAAACGCGTCGAGTCTTGAGTCATTGCGACACCAGATCCACCCAAAAAACGAGTACAGGGGACTGAGCCTCACCGCAACTGAGCAGCAGCCAACGGGGACTGGTTGGAGTACCCTTCATTAAAACACACGCTGATCAAACCGGGTGCAAGTCACAGGCACCAAACCATGTGAGTGCCTCTTATATGTTTTAGTTTGAATTATTAAAAAAAATTACAGTTTTACACTATAGGAGCCTCCCTTCTGTAATTTTTTTCTTCCCGTCCATGGAGGATCATCCCAAGTACAGCTTTCCTTGGAATAAACCATCTAGGGGTCTGTATTCCCCACAAAGCGCAAGTGACCACACTAGCGGTAGGTGGTCAACGTTTAGGGGTGAGTGTACATCAGGGCTCGACAAAACCCGGTCGCCAGGTCGCATTGGCGACTAGAAATAGCGACCTCGCGCCTGGGGCAGCACAGCTGGGGGTATCCTGTGTCTGTGGACCCCCCCAGCGTGATCGCGTCGGGCCGTTCCGCCGGCGGCCGAAAATTTAGGCCGCGGCTTTGAGGCCTTCTGCGGTCCTATGATTCCTTATGGAATCTGGCGCCCTCTTGTGGTCGCCGTTGGTATGACAAACCAGCAATGTTAATGAAGATTCCTCTGCCTGTATTATATTACCTGCTTCTTCCCTTTATTTAGAACCCCCTAAACATTATATATATTTTTTATTCTAACACCCTAGAGAATAAAATGGTGGTTGTTGCAATACTGTCTGTCACACCGTATTTGTGCAGCGGACTTACAAGCACACTTTTGTTGGGAAAAATAATTTAGTTAATAAAAAAATAAGACAACAGTAAAGTTAGCCCAATTATTTTTTATATTGTGAAAGATAATGTTACGCCGAGTAAATTGATACCCAACATGTCACGCTTCAAAATTGCACCCGCTCATGGAATGGCGACAAACTTTTACCCTTTAAAATCTCCATAGGCGACGTTTAAAAAAATTCTACAGGTTGCACGTTTTGAGTTACAGAGGAGGTCTGGGGTAGAATTATTGCTCTCGCTCTACCGATCACGGCGCTACCTCCTATGTGTGGTTCGAACACCGATTTTTATATGCGGGCAGGACAGGGCGCGTTTAAAAATTATTATTTTTTCTGCTTTATTTTAACTTTTTTTTTTTCCACTGTTCTTTTAAAAAAAATGTTGTGTCACTTTTATTCTTATTACAAGGAATGTAAAAATCCCTTGTAATAGAAAAAGCATGACAGGTCCTCTTAAATATGAGATCTGGGGTCAGAGAGACCTCACATCTCATATTTACACTAAAATGCAATTGAAAAAAAAATTGTCATTTGAAAAAAATAAAATGTCCCTCTAAGAGCTATGGGCAATGACTTGGAGACGGGGGGGCGGCGACGGCGCTGCTATCTTCCCCTCACTCGTCTCCATGTCAGGCCAGGGACAGGTCCGGATCGTCGTCACGGACCTGGCTCCTAACTTTTTAAGCTGGCTCCTAGATTCCAAGCAAATTTGTCAACCCCTGGTGTACATCCATGTGGGGCACCTCTGTCTGAACACTGAGCATTGGAGCACCGATTATTTATCTACACACGAGAACTTTATTTCATTAAGTGGGAAGTTTAGAACAATTGTTTAATGTTCAATATGTTCCTAAAGCGCCTTTGGCCATTGAAATTGAAATGGGCAGTGCCGCCGAAGCTTTAAACCCTTTTTCGACTGCTAGCCTCCAAAAAAAGAAGAAGCCAAGCCAAAAATTGTCAGCCTAACAATACCTGCAGCCAATCGCTGTTTGGGTATGGTTATGTGGATGTAGCAGTCTATTCGATTTCTATTACTCAACCCACAGGTACATGGCCAGCTTTAAACTACCTAACAATTTCACATATACACTATTGTCAAAAGTATTGGGATGCCTGTCTTTACACACACATGAACTTTAATGGCATCCCAGTCTTAGTCCATAAGGTTCAATATTGAGTTGGCCCAGCCCTCATGGTCGGGGGCTGCACCGGGGAGCTACAGTTCATTGCGGAAACCATGAATGCCAACATGTACTGTGACATACTGCAGCAGAGCATGATTCGCCCTTTGGAGACTCGGCCACAGGACAGTATTCCAACATGATAATGACCCCAAACACGCCTCCAAGATGACCACTGCCTAGCTAAAGAATCTGAGGGTAAAAGTGATGGACTGGCCAAGCATGTCTCCAGACCTAAACCCTATGGAGCATCTGTGGGGCATCCTCAAACGGAAGGTGGAGGAGAGCAAGGTCTCTAACATCCACCAGCTCCGTGATTTACAAAAATGTGAGGGGTGTACTTACTTTTGTGAGATACTGTATTTGTAAAGCGCTGTGTAAATTGACTGTGCTATATAAATACAATAAATACATTTAAAAAATCCTAATAGGTGTATATTAATTGGTTTGTATAAAAATTATAGCATCTACAAACGATGATATATATACTGGAATTTTTTTTTATACTAGTAATGGTGGTAATCAGCGACATATAATAGGACTGTGATAGTGTGGTGGCCAATTCAACACCAACTGATGCAGGGAGGGGGGACTGACTAACTGACACTGACATCACCAGTGACACCAATACAGTGATCAGTACTAATATACACCATCACTAGGGTTGCCACCTCATCCCTTTAAACCCGAACACATATTAATTACTGTGGCTGATTAAGATGGTAATTAAATGCACTTGGTGCCTTATCTGCATTAAATTAACCTCCAAACCTGTGTAATTCATATGTGTTCAGGTTTAAAGGGATGAGGTAGCAACCATAACCATCACTGTATTAATGAAATTGGCTGGGGAGGGGTTAACATTTAGGGCAATCAAGGGGTTAACTGTGTGCTTACAATGTGTATAGTTTACTGAGCAATGTTCCGGTTTTTCCTCCTTTTCAGGGAGTCACATTGCTGCTGCCTATTGATAAAAAACACAGGGCTCTCTTCTGTCATTTGTTCAGCCGATCAGTGAGTTTTACCCATAAATCACTGGCTGGTACACACCGATGGGCATGTGCTGGAGTGAATGGCAGCACAGCCTTGGGGGGGGGGGGGGGGGTCACGTAAATAGGGGACCTATCTGGAAATGCAAATCATGCACAGCTGAGCCTCCTTGTAGCAGTAGAGCTGGTGGTTAAAACAGTTTGCACATACTGGATAGTAATAGTATTCTGATGAGTTGGAAGAGACGCTTGAGAGGGGATATGATTTCAATATACAAATACCACACTGGTGACCCCACAATAGGGATAAAACTTTTTCGCAGAAGGGAGTTTAACAAGACATGTAACCACTCATTCAAATTGGAAGAAAAGAGGTTTAACCTTAAACTACGTAGAGGCTTCTTTACTGTAAAAGCATTAAGGATGTGGAATTCCCTTCCACAAGTGGTGGTCTCAGCAAGGGGCATCGATAGTTTCAAGAAACTGTTAGATATGCACCTGAATGACCGCAACATACAGGGATATACAATGTAATACTGACATATAATCATACACACAGGTTGGACTTGATAGACTGGTGTCTTTTTTCAACCTCACCTATTATGTAACTATGTAACAGGGAAAGATTATATCACTAATAACAGTTATCCTGCAGCATTTGTCATCTCTCATTGGGGACGTTTTATTCAATAAATTTCCATTTCCAATGAACTCTGGTCAGATTTTGCTGGTAATATAATCTAATGATGTGTTTACTAGATGACTTTGGGAGTGGTGTTTAATAGGCTAGGCAGCCCTAGCTATACATTCCTTTCTTTATGTGCGTATGGAGGAAGTACGACTTTCACCTTTCATGTGGTCAGGTTTATGAGGATTTGGAAACTGGCAATTATCTTTACAAGGAGTCAATCCTTGGCGATCTGTGCAGTGACTTACTGTATAATTGGGTCAGTTTAAATGATTGTGCACTAATAGGTAACATGCTATTAGTCCGCACTTATCATAAAAAACTCAGCTTTGTATGTATTTATCCATTCAGTTTTATCTGAGTCTCAGAAATTCTATTGGCCAGCTCTGTGGACACTATGCTCGATACGCTTGTGAGTCTTTTCCCTAATGCCTCGTACAAACGATCGGACTTTCCGCCAACAAAACCGTGACATTTTTTCCGAAGTATGTTGGCTAAAACTTGTCTTGCATACACACGGTCACACAAATGTCGGCCAACAATTACGAACGTAGTGACGTACTATGTGTTTTTTCGGCTCTTTTGCGCCACCCTTTGGGCTCCTTCTGCTAATTTTGTGTTAGGAGAAGTTTGGCGAGTGTTGATTTGCACTTTTCTTTTTGCGGTTTTCATTTGGCGCTTTTCATTTCGTGCTTTTCAGTTCGTTTCTGAGCGGCCGTTTGTCAACCAGACATGTTGCGGAATCAGAGGAGATAACGTGTTATTTATTATTGGCCTTGGAGTTTTTGCTTTGACATAATTTTTTGGGTTGAATAATGATTTGATTTGGTATATTTCTATATTTTTGGATGCATAGAATACACTTTTTGGTTAAGTTCTATTGGCAGATAGCATGTCTATTTTTTTTAAAAGCACAATAAAAAAAATTGTGTAGAATACTACTTGGCTATGTGTTTTACGTCAAATGACAGTTTGGAAATAGGCAGTTACATTTTAAAAAATAATCAAATACATTTTTTAAATAAAAATTTAAAAACAAAATACAATGTAAAATTGACAAGGGACCCCAACATAGTTGTATCTTTGTTCTTAAAAAGTACGGGACAATGGTGTTGTGGTAACTTGCACAAAAAAAAAAATAATAATATTATTCTTGATATCACTAGAAAAAAAAGCCTTTGAAAAAGCAGCTTCATTACTATCCCATTAAAGAAGAAGAGAATTGGAGATTTCATAATTTGCCATGTCACGAATGTTAATTCTCCATTACAAACACTAGTTTACTAGACCAACTGCTTCTGCTTCCGAGCATGCGTGTTTGTACTTTGGACTTTTGTCCGACGGACTTGTGTACACTCGATCGGAAAATCCGACAACACACATTTGTTGGCGAAAAATTTGAGAACAAGCTAGCCAACATTTGTTGGCGGAAAGTCCGACAATTGTCCGATGGAGCATACACACGTTTGGACTTACCGCCAACAACCTCACTTCCAACATTTCCCGTCAGAAAGTCCGATGGTGTGTATGGGGCTTTAGAATTTCCTTGGCAACATTTTTTTACGAGGTAGGTTGCCAGTACAGTCGATAACTTGATTAACATCTTTTAAAAGTACTTCAAAATTTTGTTTGCTTTTAACATTTTATTTTGAAATTTTAAAAGTTTTCCCATGTAATGGGGGCCAACTGCTTGTTTTGTCTATGGGTAAGGAGAAAGCTTATACTCACTTGATCCTTTGTTCCACTGGACAACGGGACTCCCCCACAGTCCAGCGGTGGACTGTTCCTGGTCTATGGAGCCTGCTATGGGATTGATGACATCAGGAACAGTGCACAACCTAAGACCACTGGAGCGCGGGGGTGCCGAACCAGTCTTGTGCTGGGAGGATTAGGTAAGTAAATCTCCTTTCTCCTCTCCCCTAGACAAAAACAAGCAAATAACTTATACAGTGGGGCAGCCCCACTGTATGGGGAAACTTTTTTTTTTTGTTAGGCTGGGGATTACACTATAACACACAGTGGCTCACAACAGGGGTCCGGTGCGTCTCCATTCACAGTTTCATGTCCAATTTTAGCCCGAATCTTTGACTGAATTCAGACCTGAAAAGGACCAAAAAACGCACAGTACTCCTATGTCTTGTGCAGATCGCACCGGAGCCGCTGCGGAGATTTGTAAACCGGCTCCATAGAGAGTACCCTGCTATGCGAATTGGATGTGGAGAAAACCCACATCCAATTTGAATAGGTGTGAACCCAGCTTTAGGCTTTGATGTACTTTGAAAATCACATACATTGTCAGAAATTAGTTTGAGAAAAAAATCTCCATCCTGTTTAAAGTTTCTTGTCACTATGTTTGAAAACAAAAATCGATTTGATCCCACTAATGATTTGAAAAGTTAAAGAACTTTCCTAAAACAAAAAATTTCAAATGAATTTCAACTAGTGTATGGCTAGCTTTAATAGTCTACACTGGTCATCAGGAATTATTTGCCTCTAAATTCAGTCTTGTATGTATTTATCCATTGGAGTTATATTCAACTCTCAGCAATTCTATGGGTATTTCTTAGTCCCTCCTCATTTGCTTAGCATGGAACTGGCATGCAGAATGTAAAAACACAAGTGCATAGCCAATTTGTACACACATCCTAGCGCTAACAAACTCCATGCAGACAGTGTTCTGGCTAAAGCTGGCCATAGATGGATCAAAATTAGTCTGGTTCAGTAAGAAACAGATGCATTTCGATCCATCTATGGCTGTTCCCACTACGGTGAAGTCAAACGATCAACTTCTCTCAGATGGGAATTTTGGAAAACTTTTGATCAATTGGCGCTGCAGCACTGATCAGTGTATTCTGACAGCGGAGGAGTACCATTGCCAGAATACAACAGCGCAGCGGGGAGGATTCCTGCATCCACCGCAATTGTGTAGATGGGGGAATCCATTTGTTTTTTGTTTTGATCAGCCAGCTGGCTGATCAAAAGAAAAGAGACCCATCTGTGGCCAGCTTTAGAACCAAGCTGGCCATGCATGTGTAGATTTCTCCCTTTAGCCTCCCCACGCTGAATGGGTGAAATCGATTGATTCCTCCATCCATGTTAAACAGTGCGGACAGTGCTGCCAGCTATTGTAGCCTGCAGGCATTGCTCCAGCTGATGGAAAACTGGTCCCTGCATCTCAGAAGAACTCAGACACTGGCTCCTCTCAAAAATGGTGCCTGGAATCCATGGCACAGGACACTCTGGAGCCATATTTAAAACCCATCTAAAAGACAGAAGGGAAGTACTTATTTTGCAAATCAATTCAAATTAAGGCACTATAGACAGGTGGGCATCTAATGGTGAGAAGTGAGAGCAACGTGCCTGTCCCTTTTTCCTTCTTATGCGGGTAGACCGGACAGGACTTTTCGACTGAGTTTCGACGGACTTCCGTCGATCCGGACTTGTCTACACACAATCACAACAAAGTGACGGATTTGACCGTGATGACTGGACTAGAATAAGGAAGTTCATAGCCAGTAGCCAATAGCTGCCCTAGCGTCGGTTTTCGTCCGTTGGACTAGCATACAGACGAACTGATTTTTCGACCGGACTCCAGTCCGTCAGAAAGATTTGAAACATGTTCTAAATCTAAAGTCCGTGTGATTTTTCGACAGCAAAGGTCCGATAAAGCCCACACACGGTCGAAATGTCCGGCCATGTGTACACGGCATTAGTTGTACAAATTTTTTGTCTAATGCTGCGTACACACGATCGGAAATTCGGCCAACTAAAGACCGATCAGAGCTTTTGGTTGGAAAATGCAACGTGTGTATGCTCCATCGGACTTTTGCTGGCCGAATTCCAGCCAGCAAAAGATTGAGAGCAGGTTCTCAATTTTTCGGTCGGAAAAAGTTCCAATTGTCTGTAGCAATTCCGGCGCGCAAAATTCCTACGTATGCTTGGAGACAATTTGACATCTGCTCGGAAGCATTGAACTTAATTTTCTCAGCTCGTCGTAGTGTTGTACGTCACCGTGTTCTTGACGGTCGAAAGTTCAGAGAACTTTTGTGTGATCATGTGTATGCAAGCCTTGCTTGAGCGGAATTCCGTCGGAAAAACCATCCAAGATTTTTCTGATGGAAAATCTGCTCCTGTGTACGCGGCATAACTGTTACTCCACCATAAATATATACATCCAATTTACAGTAATTCCCAATAGCGTCTTCCCTAAAACCTTTCTCCAGCCTTTAAGTTATTGCATATTATATTTTGACCAGTCAATATAAAAGCAAAGTAGTGGTGAAAAGCACTTATGTGTTTAACAAACCAGCGTGATGTATGGTGTGCATAACTGGAGGGGGCATGACAAGGGTATTTATTTCTTCTTTACATGTGTTTCACTGAAGATGTCCCTCCAAAAGGCTAAGGAGCCCAAGATGCTTTAATAATTCTTTAGCAACATCACATAAAAACAGCCAGTGTATTTCAGAGGCCTACGATGCACCTCTTTTACCAGGGCTACCAAAACTGATACAAACATGTTGGCCCCTGAAATGCGCTGGGTGTTTTATTAGATATTTCTAAAGAACTATTCTTTACCATTTTGGCTTGGCGCTCCTGTTGTATATTTATGCTTTGAGAGCCTTTTCCTTGTATCAACTGAAGGAGAACCTTTTTTGATGCAAGCAGCCTAGCTGGAGCCAGCAAGCTCATCGAATGACTATTTTTCATTACTCTGAATGATATTATTATTATACAGGATTTATATAGTGCCAACAGTTTGTGCAACGCTTTACAATAGAAAGGGAGACAAAACAGCAACAATACAATGCACTACAAGAGGGCTAGGGGGGCTCTGCTCCTGCACGCTTACAATCCAATAATGTTTAATTTGTTTTGTAATAAGTGTTTGAAGTCCCAGTGTCTCTTGGATATACTTTTCTGAAGTTGACATTCTTCCAAGATAAGGAAGGTACCAGCACAGTCTAAAAATGTCTTTTCATGCACTGACTGGACTATAATACAATAAAATGTAGCAGTCAGATCTTTTGTCTACCATGCCCACTGGCACCTTAGGGCCACCCATTAATATCCTGATCTTCTCACTACTACAGCCTATGAACCAAGCACATGTCCTAAGTAAGTTGAAATATACTTTTCCATCTTGATCCTTGCCAGATCTGCAAGGAACTGGAAGGAACAAACGCCATTTACTGTCAGTGGGTACAACAATTCATTAGAT
The DNA here is from genome assembly GCF_037356315.1 of Lithobates pipiens. Taxonomy (NCBI): domain Eukaryota; kingdom Metazoa; phylum Chordata; class Amphibia; order Anura; family Ranidae; genus Lithobates; species Lithobates pipiens. Next base: position 202,830,789 of record NW_027507685.1, read on the forward strand.
CTCTTGATTGCACCTTTCTCCAAACCCACAGAGAAGGGGTTTTCCAGAAAATACAACCCACAATATGATGACCATGAAAGACATTCTTGGACACCTTGAGTTCCTGTCAGGGCTGGCTTAGCCCTTCCTTCTCTGGGCTGGCTGCTCAGTTGTCGGCTAATTGCCAGCTCTCATCTCTCTCCACAGTTACCCAGCTGTTCCTGATCCTGCTCATCTGACCTGCCTACTTAAAGCTGTCCAGCTCACTTCATCTCTGCCTTCACCTTGGTCACATCTCTTGCGTTCCTGTTTAAAGACTGGCTTGCTGACATCCCTTCTCACTCCTTATCCTGCTTGCTGTTCCTCTACTTGGATCCCTGACTTCTGGCCTGGCTGACTACCCGATTTGGTTACTGAACTCTGGCCTGGCTGACTACTCGATCCAGTTACTGGACTCTGGCTATGCTTTGACTACGCTTACTCTATTTACCTTTTTATTTTTTATTAATAAACAAGTGCGATTTAATTGTACTTCTGTTTCGGTCTGGTTCATGGTTTCTGACACTAACCAACAGGATGGAAGCTGGAGAAAAGTATACACGGAGAATCACCCATTGGGTTATCTACCAATTTAGAGTGCTTTTTTATCTTCAAAAGAGCTCTCGGGAAAAAAAAAAATGTAATCTTATATCTGATTGTTTGACAAAAGTAGCAACTCCAGTTTTTCTTTACTTTGATTTTATAGAAAGTGATAGGTAAGAGGGTGTAGGGGTTTTAAATCTGATGAAATTTCAAGTTACAGATACAGCTACATTAAACCTTCTCCAAACAAAACAATGGGTGTATATAATGTCTATGCAGAACAGAAATATTTCTTACAAACACTTCTTTGGCTTACAGAAAGCCACAGGCTAGTTTCACATTGTGACAAACTGAACTAACCTTTTCCTCTCAGGATATTAAGCAGAAAAGAAGGTCAACAGCTGAGGTTTTCACCTCAGTTAAAGTATTTAAAGGCCCAGATAACAATTACCGTATATACTCGAGTATAAGCCGAGATTTTCAGCCTCTTTTTTGAGGCTGAAAGTGCCCCCCTCGGCTTATACTCGAGTCATCGCTGTCTGCCCGCTCGATCAGCGTGTCGAGCAGACAGACAGCGGCCATTCTATTCAAAAGCCGCGCCTCCGGCTCCGCCTTCGCCTGTGATAGGCGGAACACTGAATTTCCCAGCAGCCTGTGTTCCGCCTATCACGGACATCGTATCATCCTCGTACTACGGACGAGGATGATACGATGTCCGTGATAGGCGGAACACAGGCTGCTGGGAAATTCAGTGTTCCGCCTATCACAGGCGAAGGCGGCGGCGCAGCTTTTGAATTTTACAATGGCCGCCGAGGCGCCGACGAAGAGGGCACGGGACGGAGGCAAGGCAAGGCACGGCACGGGACGGGACGGGACGGAGGCAAGGCACGGCGGCAAGGCACGGCACGGGACGGAGGCAAGGAGGCAAGGCACGGGACGGAGGCTCGGGACAAAGGCTCGGGACACAGGTAGGCTGGACACACACACACACACACACACACACACACACACACACACGGATACACACACACACACGGATGGATGGATACACACACACACAGGGATGGATGGATGGATGGAGACACACACACACAGGGATGGATGGATGGATGGAGACACACACACACAGGGATGGATGGATGGATGGACACACACACACACAGGGATGGATGGACGGACACACAGGGATGGACGGACACACAGGGATGGACGGACACACAGGGATGGACGGACACACACACAGGGATGGACAGGCATGTCTCACCCTCGGCTTATACACGAGTCAATAAGTTTGCCAGTTTTTTTGGGGGTAAATTGGGGGCCTCGGCTTATATTCGGGTCGGCCTATACTCGAGTATATACGGTAAAGCATGCATGTCATTTATAAATGAACGGAACCCTATGATGGAGGAGAGTGGAGAAGGTAGACACTGTCCGGGGTTCTTCCACTGAAGAATTGTTGGAATTTATTTAAGGCTCCATGCACACTGGGCTTAAAAATTGCTGCTTCTACCGGAGTTTTATGTTTTGCCTGTAGAAGCAGCTTAATGTTATCCTATCTATCCATGCACACTAGGATGCTAGAGGCATATTTTAAACTCAGCATTTAGAGGCAGGGAAAAAAAAAAGTGTTTGATTGGAGTTTTCTGGTAGAATAAAATGCTATACACTCCTAAACATGTGTACAAAAATGCTCTATATGAGCATTTTTTTTTCCTGCCAAGGGAACTGGTGTTTTTTTTAAGTCCAGTGTGCATAGAGCCTAAGGTTCTACTGTGTATGTCTTATGCTACTGGAATGTTACCACGGCATCATTATGAGGTTTGGTTGTCAGTTGGCTGTGACAAGTTGAAACGAGCGAACCTGAAAATTTTTGTTTTACTCAAATTTTGGAAAAATTGGAAAATTACAGTGAAATGCATTGCAGTCAATAGGAATGTTAAAAAAACGTTGGCGCTTCGTTAAACCTTAATGCCAGTTGTTTTTGCAAAGTTACATTGTTACAGCTTTGACCAATGAAACTAGGCATGTGCCATAGCTGGATGATCCCTGTGGTAGCTGGAAATCACTGTAGTCGGCAACACTACTGCAGTGATGGTCACTGTCTTTCGGGGTCCATTGCCAAATGGCTTCCCTGCTACATTCTGAACACAGTAGGTTGCTTGTTTGGCATGGGTACCATACAGAGAACCAAGAAAGGATCCGCCGCTCCAGGTGTATACAATGACCCAAATGGAACCAGGTAGGAGTGCTAGCCCCGGGCCTGCCTCCGTAGGATGCTTAGAAAAAGAAGACTGGCTACTCATCCGAAGGTTCCAAAGTGCCTTTATTAAAAATAACCGCGATGATGATGTTGGGGGGGCTGTAAAACCACAGGCACAATGGCACATCTATGGTGGGGATGCCCAAGAATCTAAATCTATTGGGGAAAGATCTTGCAAAAGATAAGAGAAATAACTAAAATAAGCGTGAAGGCGGATCCTTGGATTGTACTTCTCCATGGAACGAAAAACAATATCAAGAAACTATTATCCCACACCTCCTTAACCACTTGCCGACCGCCGCACGCCGATGTACGTCATCAGAATGGCACGGGCAGGCATAAGCACATACATGTACGTCCTTTGCCTCCCGCGGGTCGGGGGCCCGATCGGGCCCCCGCCCGGTGCCTGCGGCGGTCGGTTTTCGTTCGGGAGCGATCCCGGACGAGGGGACGGCCATTCATTCATGGCCACCCCCTCGCGATCGCTCCCGACGAATGGAAATCCCCGGTGACATCACTTCCTCTCCTGTAATGTAAACACAGGAGAGGAAGTGATGTATTCTCTCCTCCGTGTCGGTATTTTTCGTTCCGACACGGAGGAGAGCGGATCAGTGAGTTGCACCAACACATCCCACACACAGTAGAACATGCCAGGCACACTCACACCCCCCCTTTACCCCCCGATCACCCCCCCAATTACCCCTGCCCCCCAGTCACAGTGACACCAATGTCATTTTTTTTTTTTTTTTTTTGCATTGGTGTCATTTGTGACTGTAATAACTGTTAGGGCAGTTAGGGTTAGCCCCCTTTAGTTCTAATGTACCCCCCTAACCCCCCCAATAAAGGTTTAACCCCGTGATCACCCCCCGTCGCCAGTGTCACTAAGGCTGGGTTCACATTGCAGCGGTTTATGAGAACGAATGTGATTCGCACCGCACTGCAGTGCAAATCACATCCGATCTCTGTGCGATTCGAGTTCAGCCATTCGCCGCACCCGCCGCACCCGCCGCACCCGCCGCAAATTCGCACGGGACCCTTTTTTTGGCCCGCAGCAGAATCGGATCGCATGGGTGTTCACACCATGCGATCCGAGTTTGCAGATCGCACTGCGATATGCGAACTGATCTGGGGGTGTCAGTAACATTTCACTGACACTCCCAGCAGTTCGCATAGGGCAGTGTGAACTGCCGCCGGGAGGCATGCGATGCGGGAACCCGCCGCGGATTCGCGGCGTTTCCGCATCGCTCCAGTGTGAACCCAGCCTAATAAGCGATCATTTTTCTGATCGCCGTATTAGTGTCACAGGTGACGCTAGTTAGGCAGGTAGGTATTTAGGTTCGCCGCAGCTTTTTATAGCGCTAGGGACCCCCATATACTACCGCATAAAGCCCCCTGATTGCCCCCTAGTTAACCCTTTCACCAGTGATCACCATATAACTGTTACAGGTGACGCTGGTTGGTTAGTTATTTTTTTATAGTTTCAGGGCACCCGCCATTTATTACCTAATAAAGGTTTAACCCCCTGATCACCCGGCAGGTGTCATTTGTGACTAATAACTGTTAGGGCAGTTAGGGTTAGCCCCCTTTAGTTCTAAGGTACCCCCCTAACCCCCCCAATAAAGGTTTAACCCCGTGATCACCCCCCGTCGCCAGTGTCACTAAGGCTGGGTTCACATTGCAGCGGTTTATGAGAACGGATGTGATTCGCACCGCACTGCAGTGCAAATCACATCCGATCTCTGTGCGATTCGAGTTCAGCTATACAGATAGTATGGCTGAATTCGTGTCGCACCCGCCGCAAACTCGCACGGGACCCTTTTTTTGGTCCGCAGCAGAATCGGATCGCATGGGTGTTCACACCATGCGATCCAAGTTTGCAGATCGCACTGCGATATGCGAACTGATCTGGGGGTGTCATTAACATTTCACTGACACTCCCAGCAGTTCGCATAGGGCAGTGTGAACTGCCGCCGGGAGGCATGCGATGCGGGAACCCGCCGCGCATTCGTGGCGTTCCCGCATCGCTCCAGTGTGAACCCAGCCTAATAAGCGATCGTTTTTCTGATCGCTGTATTAGTGTCACAGGTGACGCTAGTTAGGCAGGTAGGTATTTAGGTTCGCCGCAGCTTTTTATAGCGCCAGGGACCCCCATATACTACCGCATAAAGCCCCCTGATTGCCCCCTAGTTAACCCTTTCACCAGTGATCACCATATAACTGTTACAGGTGACGCTGGTTGGTTAGTTATTTTTTTATAGTTTCAGGGCACCCGCCATTTATTACCTAGTCTCACTAGTGTACCCCTAAATTTAGGGGTGTCTACTTTCTAAAATGGGGTCATTTGGGGGGGGGGGGTTTGTGCCATCTTGGCATTTTATGGCCTTCAAAACTGTAACGCCCTTAGAAAGCCTGAAGGCGGTGCTTGGTTTTTGGGGCCCCGTACGCGGCTAGGCTCCCAAAAAGTCCCACATATGTGGTATCCCCGTACTCAGGAGAAGCAGCAGAATTTATTTTGGGGTGTCATTTCACATATGCCCATGGCATGCGTGAGCAATATATCATTTAGTGACAACTTTGTGAAAAAAAAAAAAAGTTTGTAATTTTCCCGCAACTTGTGGCAAAATATAAAATATTCCATGGACTCAACATGCCTCTCAGCAAATAGCTTGGGGTGTCTACTTTCTAAAATGGGGTCATTTGTGGGGGTTTTGTGCCATCTTGGCATTTTATGGCCTTCAAAACTGTAATAGGTAGTGAGAAGTGAACTCAAAAAATTACGCCCTTAGAAAGCCTGAAGGCGGTGCTTGGTTTTCGGGGCCCCGTACGCGGCTAGGCTCCCAAAAAGTCCCACATATGTGGTATCCCCGTACTCAGGAGAAGCAGCAGAATTTATTTTGGGGTGTCATTTCACATATGCCCATGGCATGCATGAGCAATATATCATTTAGTGACAACTTTGTGAAAAAAAAAAAAAAAAAAAAAAAGTTTGTAATTTTCCCGCAACTTGTGGCAAAATATAAAATATTCCATGGACTCAACATGCCTCTCAGCAAATAGCTTGGGGTGTCTACTTTCTAAAATGGGGTCATTTGTGGGGGTTTTGTGCCATCTTGGCATTTTATGGCCTTCAAAACTGTAATAGGTAGTGAGGCGTGAAATCAAAAATTGACGCCCTTAGAAAGCCTGAAGGCGGTGCTTGGTTTTCGGGGCCCTGTACGCGGCTAGGCTCCCAAAAAGTCCCACATATGTGGTATCCCCGTACTCAGGAGAAGCAGCAGAATTTATTTTGGGGTGTCATTTCACATACGCCCATAGCATGTGTGAGCAATATATCATTTAGTGACAACTTTGTGTAAAAAAAAAAAAAAAATTTTTTTTTTGTCATTATTCAATCGCTTGAGGCAAAAAAATAAAATATTCAATGGGCTCAACATGCCTCTTATCAATTTCCTTAGGGGGTCTACTTTCCAAAATGGGGTCATTTGGGGGGGTTTTGTACTGCCCTGTCATTTTAGCACCTCAAGAAATGAGATAGGCAGTCGTAAACTAAAAGCTGCGTAAATTCCAGAAAACGTACCTTAGTTTGTAGATGTGACAACTTTTGCGCAAACCAATAAATATACAATTATTGACTTTTTTTTTACCAAAGACATGTGGCTGAATACATTTTGGCCTAAATGTATGACTAAAATTGAGTTTATTGGATTTTTCTAATAACAAAAAGTAGAAAATATCATTTTTTTTCAAAATTTGCGGTCTTTTTACGTTTATATCGCAAAAAATAAAAATCGCAGAGGCAATCAAATACCATCAAAAGAAAGCTCTATTTGTGGGAAGAAAAGGACGCAAATTTTGTTTGGGTACAACATTGCATGACCGCGCAATTACCAGTTAAAGCAGCGCAGTGCCAAAGTGTAAAAAGACCTCTGGTCATTTACCAGCAAAATGGTCCGGTCTGAAAGTGGTTAACGCAGCGAAGAAATTGATCCCTAAAAAGTGGCAGGAGGTGGAAAGTCCAACGATGTGGGAGTGGGTAGATGCAGTTGAAGAGGTATACAAGATGGAAAAGTTGAGTAGTGGAGAAGATAATAAAAGAGAAGCAGTAATAAAAAAATGGGAATGTTGGAAAGATTTTAAGAAGGATTGGAGTTACGCAGAATATTTAAGACCATATTAGACCAATATGGGAGGAGGATAGGAGGAGACGGGAAAACGCTGACATTTAGCTTGGGAAAGGAGGGGGGGGGATGGGTAATGGGAAGGGAAATAATAAAGAGGTGTACGATGAATAAAAGATATGAATTTAATAAGGGAAAAATATCTAATTTAATTGCTATTGATAATTTCTGATATATAATGAGATGCTACAATGATGTGAAGACGAAAGGAGACAGTGATGAATGAAAAGTTGATTTACGTCCCTCTAGAGAATTCGCTGACGTGGCAAAAAAATAAAAATAAAAAAAATAACCGCGATGAAACCAGAGACACCAGAATTCAGTCACATAGATGCATTTCACACATACAACTTGTGCTTAATCATTACCATATAGAGAACAATGCATCTTCTCCATGAATGCAAAGTGATCTCTGCCTGGAAGAGGTGAAAACTGTGATGTCACTGCCCCACCTTGTCCAATCACAGAACGCTTTGCATTTATTGATAAAATGTGAAGTGTTCACATAGAGCCAGTTCCAAGTGAGCAACCTCCTGTGTTCACCAAGCAGCAGAGCAGCACGGAACTTTGAAGCTAGTGGGGATCACTGGAGTAGTGTTGCCTATTACAGTGATTTCCAGCTCCCACACAGAGATCAACCAGCTATGGCACATGCATAGTTACATTGGTCCAATGTAACTATGCAAAAGTAGCCATACCTGAAATTCTGTTCTTTTCAACTAAAAGAAAAAACTGCCTCTCGACCTCAATACTTTACATTTTTGTTACAGAAAAACGAAGACAGCAAAAAATAAATAAAAAAATTAAGGTAACGGTACACAAATAATCAAGCACACAAAAGAAAGAAAAGAAAAACACAAATACACTATATTATAGCTGAACCCAAGACAAACAGCTAAATACACAAATGAAACTCATATAGGATGCCAAAGATTTGTAATTCTGTTCATCCAGTCTTGAGATTTACACAGCTCTGCCAAACAGCACAATCATAACTGGAGTGGCGAGGCCCTGATCTTTCCCTGCTGCTGTTCCGCTTACAGATTTTATTCCCTATCCTTGTGACTGGATAGTGAAAGGAGAAGCAGCACATGGATGAGCTCCTTCTCATCACTCTGCTGTCTCTGCACCTCAGCATGGTCCTTGCACTACAGCACACCTGATGGGGTCTCTCCCTCCTTCTCTGTGACTAGTGAGAGGAGGTCTATCCGGTGGTTGTAAGAATCCAGTTGTGAAACAGTAATTCTCTGGATTTCTATTGTGAGAGACTTCCTATTTTTGCAGTTCCAAAAGTACCTGAACTTTCTTCCTAACCCTCTATCCTACATTGAAAGACTCGGTACTGTTTTAAATAAATATCCCCAAAAAGAGGATCCAGTGTCAGCTTCTGCAATTCTTTAGGCCATCTACCAAGGGAAACCCCTAGACGGAGGCGAGGTCAAGAAGGTAACGGTAAGCCCAATAAAACCAGCAGCTCCTTCGGGGGTCAGTGCTACATACATAACACACCTGAACCCTGCACTCTGTACATAGCGTGATCCTGAACTCTACACTATGTACATAACATACTCCCGAACTCTGCACTCTGTACATAGCATAACCCTGAACTCTGCACATAACACACTCTCCCGATCTTTGCACTCTGTACTTAACACACCTGAACCCTGCACTCTGTACGTAGCGTGATCCTGAAATCTGCACTCTGCACATAGCGTAATCCTATACCCTACACTCTGTACATATCACACTTCTGAACCCTGCACTCTGTATGTAATGCAATCCTGAAACCTGCACTCTGTATGTAATGCACTGCTGAACCCTGCACTCTGTATGTAATGCACTCCTGAACCCTGCACTTTGTACATAACACACCCCAGATACAACTGGCTCTTTGAGGGCAGCCATACTGCTGATCTGGGATTAAGTTTTACACCCCTGATATAAACTATAACACAATATAGAATAAATGTTGCTAGTTTATTTGACCATTCAACCATCTGATCAAAATGAATTTATAATAGTAATAATATTGAAAAATAGTCATTGGATGGGGCAAACCCCCTAGCAACCAATCAGATTTCCGTTTACAAAAGTCTGATTCAGAGATCAATATTAATTGGTTGATTTAATTTACTATAGTTGCATACACACTCAGTTTCACTGATTAAACTTAATGTGCAATAGGAAAACGTAAGCAACATTAACAGCTGTATATATTTACTGTAACTTTAAGGGGTAGAATCACCTTTAACTTTAACAACCTTTATCACCAAAAACAGCGCTCAAAGCTAGGGCTTGGTTCTAAGCCGACTGCCAATTCCACTTGTCTCTCTCTTTTTTTTTAATTTTTTTTACTTTGGCATAAGAGTTTACAAACAGCATTTCAAAGCATTAGTACAAATAAACACTAAGCTTTAAATAATGGTTTATTATTCATTATCATAACTGGGCTATGCTAATACACTTTTATATACATATAAATACAGTCACACCCGTGTTATGATTACATCCATACAAGCTTAGCAATCCGGTAGGTCAATGTTATAACCACATGCCCTGTACCTCTAGGCCCTGTTCATACTAGTGCGATTTCTCTTCCATCTGCCATCGCTCTGCAATGCAAAACAATGGAAATCACATTATTCTCTATGGTGCCTATTCACATAAATGCAACATGGCGCCGACGGTGTCATTTTTTTTATTTAAAAAAGGTACAGCCTAGTAGCATAGCGGGACAGATTTCTTCATCCACCTTGAACGTGCTGGCTGATCAAAAACAGAAGATCCATCTATGGCCAGGTGGGTATACACTATAAGAAAGTTGTCCGGTTTTCCTCGAAATTTCATAGCAGATCAAAATTGAGGATGGAACAAATGTCTGAAAATTCTCATACAAGTTATGCTGTGTAAACACGATCGGATTTTCCGACTGGAAATGTTGGATGTGAGCTTGTTGGCGGTAAGTCCGACCGCGTGTATGCGCCATTGGACATTTGTTGTCGGACTTTCTGCCAACAAATGTTGGCAAGCATCCTCTCAAATTTTCCACCAACAAATGTCTGTTGTCGTACTTTCCGATCCTATGTACACAAGTCCGTCAGACAAAGTCCAAAGTACAAACACGCATGCTCGGAAGCAGAAGTGGCCGGTCTTGTAAACTAGCGTTTGTAATAGGGAATTAACATTCGTGACGTGGCAAATTATGGAATCTCCAAATGCAGCGCACAATTTTCTTCTTCTTTAACTGCTTGTCGCTCAAATGACAGCAGGACGGTGTAGCTCTTGTTCTGGGACACCCACGGGGGCACGCAGCATGGCGATCGCAGGCTCTTCTGCTTCCGCAGCTCTTTAACCATGTGATCTGCTGTGTCCAATCACAGCCGGTTACATGTAAACACGGAGATGCCGGTAATTGGCTCTCCTCGCCTCACACTAAAAGTGTGAGGCGGGGAGAGCCGATCAGCGGTATCTCCTTACAGGGGGACATCTAGAGATATAATCAGGGCACTGATCATCAGTGCCCTGATTACAATAAAGAATGTGTAGAATACAGTGCCCCCCAATGTCAGCATACAGTGCCCACCAGCGGCAGCATATAGTGTCCACCAGTACCCCAAATCAGTGTTCATTAGCGATGCCAGTCAGTGCCGCCTATCAGTGCTGCCCATCACCACTGTCCTTCAATGCCCCCCTCAGTGTTGCCCATCAATGACCATCTGTACCGCCTATCCGTGCCCACCAGTACTGCCTATCAGTGGCCGCCACTGCCGCCTATCAGTGGCACCTAACAATGCCCATCAGTGCCGCCTATCAGTGCTCATCAGTGCCACCTATCAGTGCCCATAAGTGCGGCATATTAGTGCCTCCTCATCAGTGCCCATAAGTGCCACCTCATCAATGCCCACCAGTTCAGCCTACCAGTGCCGCCTCATCAGCGCACATCAGTGAAGACGAAAAAATTACTTAATTTCAAAATTTACTGACAGAAAATAACCTTTTTTTTCCCCAAAATGTTTTTTTTTTTTTGTAAAAAAACAAAAACAAAACAGCAGTGATTAAATAATACCACCAAAAGACAGCTCTATTTGTGTTAAGTAAATTATGAAAAATGTGTTTGGGTGCAGTGTAGCACAAACCGCTCAATTGTCATTCAAAGTGCGACAGCGCTAAAAGCTGAAAAATGGCCTGGGCAGGAAGGGGGTGTAAGTGTCTGGTAGGAAAGTGGTTAAAGGGATAACAATGAAGCTGCTTTGCTGGTGATACTGATGGAGTTATTGCAAACAGATTTTCAAAGGCTTTTTTTTCTAGTGATATCAAGAATAATATTATTATGCTTTTTTTTATTTTATTTGGGCAAGTTACCACAACACCATTATCCCATAATTTTTAAGATCAAAAATACAACTATGTTGGTGTCTTTTGTCAATTTTACATTGTATTTTTTTTAAATGTAACCGCCTACTCCCAAACTGTCATTTGAATTAAAACACAGAGCCAAATATTATTCTACACAATTTTTTTTTTATTGTGCATTAAAAAAAACAAATAAAAATTAGACATGCTATCTGCCAATAGAACGTAACCTAAAAGTGCATTCTATGCATCCAAAAATATAGAAAATATACCAAATAAAATTCATTATTCAACCAAAAAATAATGTCAAAGCAATAACTCCAAGGCCAATAATAAATAACACGCTATCTCCTCCAATTCCGCAACATGGCTGGTTGACGAACGGCCGTTCAGAAACAAACTGAAAAGCGCTAAATGAAAAACGTGAAAAGAAAAGCACGAATCAACACTCACCAAACTTTTACTAACAGGAAATTAGCAGAAGGAGCCCAAAGGGTGGCGCTAAAGAGATGAAAAAACACGTAGTACGTCACTACGTTCGTAATTGTTGGCCAACATTTGTGTGACTGTGTATGCAAGACAAGTTGGAGCCAACACCCTTCCATGGTTTTGTTGGAAAGTCTGATCAGGTGTACGAGGCTAGAGGCTTTTTGGTGATTATTATTATTATACACGATTTATATAGCGCCAACAGTTTGCACAACACTTTACAATGTAGAGGGGGGACAGCACAATTACAGGTTATTGTTTCTGATCATGCGCAGTCTTTCGTATCCAATTTTTCTCGTCTGAAAAGAGTACACATTAAACTGAAATCGTTAGTTCTGTTCACGTCCGAGAAAAAATTTGGGGTTTGTCCTTTGAAATTTTAGTTTGGAAAGTCAGATGTTGAAAGTTGCGTACAAACTATATGAAAATCAAATGATCGTTTCTCGCATAGAATTTTTATTGCGATTTTCTTATAGCGTGTACCCTATTTAAGGCAACGCTTATGCAATGTTCATGGCGTGTATAATGTCTCTGTTAGGTAAACACAGCCCAGCCGGGTTCCTATCACTGGTTGATATCAAAGCAGAAAGCCTTGGTAAATATTTGCATTGCAGGTCAGCTGCTGTAGACGGGAGATGAGTGTTGCAGGATGTATACAGAGATCCATTATAATTGCCTATATCACTGCTCTGGATAAACCAGCAGCTCTTCCTGTACTGTAATTAGCAGTTAAAAGAAGGATTACCATAGAGATGGTGTAAATACAAATAAACACGGCGTGATATTGTACAACCGCTCACTTTGCGGTACATATAATTAGCTGCACAATAGAAAAACTGTAGGCACAGCAAACTGCCATACTAAAGCATAGTACACACTATTCGTTTTTTTTTTTTTTTTTTTTTTTTTTTCGTTTTTTTTTTCCATTCAACTCAGTGGGCTGAATAAAAAAAAAATAATAAAAAAAAACCAACAACTCAAGAGCTCGGGAGGAGCCGCTGTACTAACTATGCAATGTTAGTACAACAATATCCCAGCTGAGCTATTGTGTTCTGACAGGGGGTGGTCTCCCCGCTAGAATACGCCAGTCAGTGCTCTCAGCCATTGGCTGAAAGTACTGATCGGATGCCGATCGGCTGACCTTTTTCCATCATACCGGCATCTGTCGAACTGGCTGCAGTACACACGGGCTGAATGTCGGACAGTTTCTATTAAACAGGCTGATGCCACCCAAATTCTGCCCGTGTACGGCCTTTAATCAACTTCAGAGGACCACAATGGCCCAATTAAAAAGGAATATCGTGAATGGGTGAAAGGCTCTTTAAAGTGCGTGAATCACTTTTCAGAGTCCTAACAAATGGCAGTACACAATTAAAAGTACAGAATTAAGTTGGGTGAATCACTCTTCAAAGTAAATGGATCGCTTCTCAGAGTCCTCTCCGTGTGACAGTGACTCACAAATATAACAATCCCTCTACCACATAGATTTTAAGCTTACCAGATAGTAAGCTGGATAGTGCACGTGGCTAATAAGCCAGCCTGGGTCTTTATTCACTGGTTGAATTCAGACAGCAACTATCATCCAGAACACCTATGATGGAGACGAACAGATGCTGTTGGACTTGGAAGCGGATCCCAGGGAAATCAAACTCGATCAGAGATGGAACTCGATAAGACCCAAGGAGAGAAACAGACACGCCATTGCGTAAAACCAGAGGATCAATTTATTTAATAAAAGTAATGCACTTACTCAAGGAGCTTTAAAAACAGCATATAGAACAAAGCCGGCTGGCTAAAACAACTCGCCCATCCCTGCGGGTTCGCGGCAACATGGTGATGTCAGCACGCCCCCCCGGCGCGTTTCGTCACAATATAATGTCATCCTGGGGCATGGGCGGCGTGCTGGTGCTTATATGGTACAAACAATTTGAACCACCCCTTGGTTTAAACCTCTGGTCTAAACATCCCAAATATCTCCATATTGGGAAAGGGGAAAGTCAAATAAGGTCTAAATACCTATGGTGTCAATACATGACTTAACCTCCTCCGAATAAATAACGATAATACAAAAAACCCCATGGAATTACTGGAAATGCTAAAAATATCTGTTATGACGAATCACTAGTGTAAGGTGTGCAGCTTCTAACTTCAGCTTGTTCAATTAAGCTTTGACAATAAAACCTGGAAGTGGATTGGTTACTGTACAGAGCTGCACCAGATTTTTCACTTTCCAGTTTTAAGCCTAGTACACACAGGGGGAATGTCGGGTGGCATTCATGCCATGTGTACTGCAGCTGGTCCGACAGAAGCCAAAGGGTCATGGCCAAAAGAGGTCTGCCGACCGACTCCTGTTCAGTGCTCTCAGCCAATGGTTGAGAGCGCTGACTGGAGTTTTCTGGCGGGGGGGGGGGCACCCCTCTGTCAGAACACAATAGCACAGCAGGAGAAATCGCTGCACTAACATCAGTGCGTTAGTATAGTGGCATGCAGTTATACTGACATATAATCACACACACAGGTTAGACTTGATGGACTTGTGTCTTTTTTCAACCTCACCTACTATGTAACTATTCCCAGTAGCCATGTGATCAGCATGGCTGCTGGTGTGAATGAGCTTTTAGAATACCACAATCCCTCAATATAACAAATCATTCCAATGCAGGTAAAGGGGAGCTGCTTGGTTCATAAAACTACAAGGCTCAGATCCCATTCCCAATGTCTTATGCAGACCCTGCATTTCATCCAAATGCTATGTACAAATACTTATCTACATTGTAATGTTTACATGCTTGGGGAACATGCAGTTCCTTGTCGGTACCTGACTAGTGTAAATCATCAGAAAGAAAATACTACGTGTTCGACCCATTCATACCCTCAGAGTTATTATTATAGCATTAAACAACAGTTACATGCTTAATGCCCCATATTTCCGTGACTATGGGGGTTATTTACTAAAACTGCATGGTGGAAAATCTGATGCAGCTGTGCATAGAAACCAATCAGCTTCCAGGTTTTATTGTCAAAGCTTAATTAAAAAAGCTGAAGATAGAAGCGGATTGGCTACTAGTGATGGCCGAACGGTTCGCCCGGCGGTCGTTTCGCGGCGAATTTCCGACATTCGCGGTCCGCACGTTCGAACGCCTTTTTCCGTCGTTCGCCGCGGCGGACTTACGTGTTTAATGTATACAAGAACTTTAACCTTTGGTGACACGTTTATCATGTGATACAGGACAGCCAATTGAGACATGACAGCACATGGACACTTGTACATTCCCCCTAACCTATAAATACACCCGATCCGGTGGCCATTTTACATTCTTTCTTCTGTTACGATAGGGACAGGTTCCTGTGTGGAGTAGGGAGAGATAAACCACTAGCTATTTGGTACACAAAAGTTCTTTTCAGGACTGGTATAGGTGTTAGGTGTTGATAGGTTTGCTGTGCTGCTGATTCTTGCAGCAGCCTGAGTGTCTTTTGTTAGTTTAGAGAAAGGGAAAGGACGGTGTATGCTACAGGGACAGCCAGATTAGTCTTTCATCATCATCATCATCATCATCATCATCATTAGCTGTTACTATCAAGGTCCACAAAAGAGCTGTTCCAGTAACCACTAATCGTTCTCTTTTTTTGCCAATTTGTATAGGGACAGGAAGGAAGCAGTGTTGTCAGGCAGTGAGGGTAATTTTAAAGACTTGCTGTTATTATTAGTTCCACAAAGGTTCTTTTCAGGACTGGTATCAGTGGTACAGTAATAGGCTTGTACATGTATAATATTCTTTCTTCCAAATATAGAAAGGATATTATACTTGACTGCTGCCCTTCTGCTGCAGTCTGCTAAACATTCACAACTCACTTGTTCCACAAAAGTTCTTATAAGGACTGGTAACTTGGTATAGGGTGCTACGGTACATAGGCTTGAGTGCGGTACAGTCTGCTGTTCTGTAAGGACCGCTATCGGTCCACAATAGATAGGGTTGACGTGCACCACTGCTGACCGCTGCCCTATACTGCAGCAGTCCTTCAGCGGTATAGGGACTGACGTACAGTCTGCTAATCACTAACACACAACCTGCTTGTTCCACAAAAGTTCTTATAAGGACTGGTAACTTGGTATAGGGTGCTACGGTACATAGGCTTGAGTGCGGTACAGTCTGCTGTTCTGTAAGGACCGCTATCGGTCCACAATAGATAGGGTTGACGTGCACCACTGCTGACCGCTGCCCTATACTGCAGCAGTCCTTCAGCGGTATAGGGACTGACGTACAGTCTGCTAAACACTAATACACAACCTGCTTGGTCCACAAAAGTTCTTATAAGGACTGGTAACTTGGTATAGGGTGCTACGGTACATAGGCTTGAGTGCGGTACAGTCTGCTGTTCTGTAAGGACCGCTATCGGTCCACAATAGATAGGGTTGACGTGCACCACTGCTGACCGCTGCCCTATACTGCAGCAGTCCTTCAGCGGTATAGGGACTGACGTACAGTCTGCTAAACACTAATACACAACCTGCTTGGTCCACAAAAGTTCTTATAAGGACTGGTAACTTGGTATAGGGTGCTACGGTACATAGGCTTGAGTGCGGTACAGTCTGCTGTTCTGTAAGGACCGCTATCGGTCCACAATAGATAGGGTTGACGTGCACCACTGCTGACCGCTCACCTATACTGCAGCAGTCCTTCAGCGGTATAGGGACTGACGTACAGTCTGCTAATCACTAACACACAACCTGCTTGTTCCACAAAAGTTCTTATAAGGACTGGTAACTTGGTATAGGGTGCTACGGTACATAGGCTTGAGTGCGGTACAGTCTGCTGTTCTGTAAGGACCGCTATCGGTCCACAATAGATAGGGTTGACGTGCACCACTGCTGACCGCTGCCCTATACTGCAGCAGTCCTTCAGCGGTATAGGGACTGACGTACAGTCTGCTAATCACTAACACACAACCTGCTTGTTCCACAAAAGTTCTTATAAGGACTGGTAACTTGGTATAGGGTGCTACGGTACATAGGCTTGAGTGCGGTACAGTCTGCTGTTCTGTAAGGACCGCTATCGGTCCACAATAGATAGGGTTGACGTGCACCACTGCTGACCGCTGCCCTATACTGCAGCAGTCCTTCAGCGGTATAGGGACTGACGTACAGTCTGCTAAACACTAATACACAACCTGCTTGGTCCACAAAAGTTCTTATAAGGACTGGTAACTTGGTATAGGGTGCTACGGTACATAGGCTTGAGTGCGGTACAGTCTGCTGTTCTGTAAGGACCGCTATAGGTCCACAATAGATAGGGTTGACGTGCACCACTGCTGACCGCTCACCTATACTGCAGCAGTCCTTCAGCGGTATAGGGACTGACGTACAGTCTGCTAATCACTAACACACAACCTGCTTGTTCCACAAAAGTTCTTATAAGGACTGGTAACTTGGTATAGGGTGCTACGGTACATAGGCTTGAGTGCGGTACAGTCTGCTGTTCTGTAAGGACCGCTATCGGTCCACAATAGATAGGGTTGACGTGCACCACTGCTGACCGCTGCCCTATACTGCAGCAGTCCTTCAGCGGTATAGGGACTGACGTACAGTCTGCTAAACACTAATACACAACCTGCTTGGTCCACAAAAGTTCTTATAAGGACTGGTAACTTGGTATAGGGTGCTACGGTACATAGGCTTGAGTGCGGTACAGTCTGCTGTTCTGTAAGGACCGCTATCGGTCCACAATAGATAGGGTTGACGTGCACCACTGCTGACCGCTGCCCTATACTGCAGCAGTCCTTCAGCGGTATAGGGACTGACGTACAGTCTGCTAAACACTAATACACAACCTGCTTGGTCCACAAAAGTTCTTATAAGGACTGGTAACTTGGTATAGGGTGCTACGGTACATAGGCTTGAGTGCGGTACAGTCTGCTGTTCTGTAAGGACCGCTATCGGTCCACAATAGATAGGGTTGACGTGCACCACTGCTGACCGCTGCCCTATACTGCAGCAGTCCTTCAGCGGTATAGGGACTGACGTACAGTCTGCTAATCACTAACACACAACCTGCTTGTTCCACAAAAGTTCTTATAAGGACTGGTAACTTGGTATAGGGTGCTACGGTACATAGGCTTGAGTGCGGTACAGTCTGCTGTTCTGTAAGGACCGCTATCGGTCCACAATAGATAGGGTTGACGTGCACCACTGCTGACCGCTGCCCTATACTGCAGCAGTCCTTCAGCGGTATAGGGACTGACGTACAGTCTGCTAAACACTAATACACAACCTGCTTGGTCCACAAAAGTTCTTATAAGGACTGGTAACTTGGTATAGGGTGCTACGGTACATAGGCTTGAGTGCGGTACAGTCTGCTGTTCTGTAAGGACCGCTATCGGTCCACAATAGATAGGGTTGACGTGCACCACTGCTGACCGCTGCCCTATACTGCAGCAGTCCTTCAGCGGTATAGGGACTGACGTACAGTCTGCTAATCACTAACACACAACCTGCTTGTTCCACAAAAGTTCTTATAAGGACTGGTAACTTGGTATAGGGTGCTACGGTACATAGGCTTGAGTGCGGTACAGTCTGCTGTTCTGTAAGGACCGCTATCGGTCCACAATAGATAGGGTTGACGTGCACCACTGCTGACCGCTGCCCTATACTGCAGCAGTCCTTCAGCGGTATAGGGACTGACGTACAGTCTGCTAAACACTAATACACAACCTGCTTGGTCCACAAAAGTTCTTATAAGGACTGGTAACTTGGTATAGGGTGCTACGGTACATAGGCTTGAGTGCGGTACAGTCTGCTGTTCTGTAAGGACCGCTATAGGTCCACAATAGATAGGGTTGACGTGCACCACTGCTGACCGCTCACCTATACTGCAGCAGTCCTTCAGCGGTATAGGGACTGACGTACAGTCTGCTAATCACTAACACACAACCTGCTTGTTCCACAAAAGTTCTTATAAGGACTGGTAACTTGGTATAGGGTGCTACGGTACATAGGCTTGAGTGCGGTACAGTCTGCTGTTCTGTAAGGACCGCTATCGGTCCACAATAGATAGGGTTGACGTGCACCACTGCTGACCGCTGCCCTATACTGCAGCAGTCCTTCAGCGGTATAGGGACTGACGTACAGTCTGCTAAACACTAATACACAACCTGCTTGGTCCACAAAAGTTCTTATAAGGACTGGTAACTTGGTATAGGGTGCTACGGTACATAGGCTTGAGTGCGGTACAGTCTGCTGTTCTGTAAGGACCGCTATCGGTCCACAATAGATAGGGTTGACGTGCACCACTGCTGACCGCTCACCTATACTGCAGCAGTCCTTCAGCGGTATAGGGACTGACGTACAGTCTGCTAATCACTAACACACAACCTGCTTGTTCCACAAAAGTTCTTATAAGGACTGGTAACTTGGTATAGGGTGCTACGGTACATAGGCTTGAGTGCGGTACAGTCTGCTGTTCTGTAAGGACCGCTATCGGTCCACAATAGATAGGGTTGACGTGCACCACTGCTGACCGCTGCCCTATACTGCAGCAGTCCTTCAGCGGTATAGGGACTGACGTACAGTCTGCTAAACACTAATACACAACCTGCTTGTTCCACAAAAGTTCTTATAAGGACTGGTAACTTGGTATAGGGTGCTACGGTACATAGGCTTGAGTGCGGTACAGTCTGCTGTTCTGTAAGGACCGCTATCGGTCCACAATAGATAGGGTTGACGTGCACCACTGCTGACCGCTCACCTATACTGCAGCAGTCCTTCAGCGGTATAGGGACTGACGTACAGTCTGCTAATCACTAACACACAACCTGCTTGTTCCACAAAAGTTCTTATAAGGACTGGTAACTTGGTATAGGGTGCTACGGTACATAGGCTTGAGTGCGGTACAGTCTGCTGTTCTGTAAGGACCGCTATCGGTCCACAATAGATAGGGTTGACGTGCACCACTGCTGACCGCTGCCCTATACTGCAGCAGTCCTTCAGCGGTATAGGGACTGACGTACAGTCTGCTAAACACTAATACACAACCTGCTTGTTCCACAAAAGTTCTTATAAGGACTGGTAACTTGGTATAGGGTGCTACGGTACATAGGCTTGAGTGCGGTACAGTCTGCTGTTCTGTAAGGACCGCTATCGGTCCACAATAGATAGGGTTGACGTGCACCACTGCTGACCGCTCACCTATACTGCAGCAGTCCTTCAGCGGTATAGGGACTGACGTACAGTCTGCTAATCACTAACACACAACCTGCTTGTTCCACAAAAGTTCTTATAAGGACTGGTAACTTGGTATAGGGTGCTACGGTACATAGGCTTGAGTGCGGTACAGTCTGCTGTTCTGTAAGGACCGCTATCGGTCCACAATAGATAGGGTTGACGTGCACCACTGCTGACCGCTGCCCTATACTGCAGCAGTCCTTCAGCGGTATAGGGACTGACGTACAGTCTGCTAAACACTAATACACAACCTGCTTGGTCCACAAAAGTTCTTATAAGGACTGGTAACTTGGTATAGGGTGCTACGGTACATAGGCTTGAGTGCGGTACAGTCTGCTGTTCTGTAAGGACCGCTATAGGTCCACAATAGATAGGGTTGACGTGCACCACTGCTGACCGCTCACCTATACTGCAGCAGTCCTTCAGCGGTATAGGGACTAAGAGTTTTGTCACAGGGTCATTTAAAAAATGACATGCAGAGGAAGAGGCAGGCCCTTCCGCAGGGGTGGTAGGGGTAGGGCAGGAGCAACAGGCTTGAGCCAAAGTGGGAAGTTGCAGAAGGTGCGTTCAATTACTTTAAAGGATGCACCAGACTTGGTTGAGTGGCTCGCTCAGCCTTACTCTTCTGCACCCTCCTCATCCTCTCGATCTGCACCCTCTTCTTCACTCTCTGCTATGTGCACCCCCAAAGACACTACCACCAACAACACGACCACCACCACCACCACCACATACCTTCCGCTTGAGTCACTGGAATTATTTTCCGATCCATATCAAGAGGACATTTCTGATGCGCAGCCACTCTTGGTATTGGATCAGGAAGAGGAGGTAGCAACAAGCGCTACTCAGCAGTCTGACGCCAGTACCCAGATCAGCCCAAGGAGGAGGTTGGTCCCCGGTGTTGCTGCCTACTCCGAGATCTCTACTTATAGCGGTGGGGAAGGTGACGTTGATGATGACGTGTCTAGTGATGTCACGTGGGTGCCCACAAGAGAGGAAGAGGAGGGGAGTTCAGAGGGAGATATGGACCAGCAGATAGGGAGGAGAAGCAGCAATGACTTACATTGCACAGCAGGGACAAAGCAGACTGCAAATGTATCAGGAGCGAGTCATCGACCATGTACGGTCACATCTGGCGCTCCCAGGACACCGGCACATGGCTCCGCAGTGTGGGCTTTTTTTAACGTGTCCGCTGCTGACAATAGCGTTGCCATCTGCAATCTTTGCAGTCAACGCGTTAGTCGCGGTAAGCCCAATACTCACCTAGGGACGACCGCCTTAAGAAGGCACATGAGCAGCCATCACCGAGCCCAGTGGGAGCAACGGAACACACAAAGCCACACTGCAGGCTCTCACCGTCCAGCCTCGTCTTCTACTTCTCCTTCTCCTCTCTCCTCACAATTGTCCTCCACTCCACCTTCCATCACGCCAAGCTCACATTTTTCTGCAAAAAGGCAGGCTTCCGTGGGCCTAATGTTTGAGCGTAAAAAAATGATGATGCCGGATAACCCTCTTGCCCAACGGTTGGCGGCTGGCTTGTCAGAACTCATAGCCCGCCAACTACTGCCATATAAACTGGTGGACTCGGAGGCCTTTCGCAAATTTGTGGCCATTGGAACACCACAATGGAAGGTCCCAGGAAGGAAGTATTTCTCAGAGAAGGGCATCCCAGAGCTATATGGCCATGTTCAGCGGCAAGTGAATGTATCTCTGGCACACAGTGTCGGTGCCAAGATACATCTGACCACAGACACGTGGTCTAGCAAACACGGGCAGGGAAGGTATATCAGTTTTACTGCCCACTGGGTGAACCTTCTGACGGCCGTCAAGCATGTAACCCGTGGCACCCGTGTAGATTTGGTTTTACCGCCACGGATTGCATGCAGGCCTGACTCTTCTTCTCCTCCTCCTACTCCATCCTCCTCCCTCTCCTCCTCAGCTGCCTCCTCCTTTTCCGCTGCTAGCGTCTCTTCCACTGCACCGCCCAAGCTCCCCAGAACCTATTCCACATGCCAGGTGAGACGTTGCCATGCCGTGCTGCGTCTGTTGTGCCTGGAAGCAAAGAGCCACACTGGCCCGGCACTCCTTTCAGCTTTGCGTTCACAGGCAGATGAGTGGCTAACACCGCTCAATTTGACAGTTGGTAAAGTGGTGTGTGACAACGGTGCCAATCTGCTTAGCGCATTGAAACAGGGCAAAATCACGCACGTGCCGTGCATGGCACACGTCTTAAACTTGGTCGTGCAGCGATTCCTTGTCAAATACCCTGGGGTCCAGGACATCTTGCGGCAGGCAAGGAAAATCTCGGCCCATTTCAGAAGATCTTACACGGCCATGGCTCGCCTTGCTGACATTCAGCGGCGACACCATCTGCCGGTCAGACGTCTTATTTGCGATTGCCCGACGCGATGGAACTCAACCTTCTATATGCTTGATAGGCTGCTCCAGCAGAAACGTGCAGTTAACGTCTACCTGTATGAACTCTGCGAAAGAAACGGTTCTGGGGAGCTGGGTTTTTTTTCACCGCGCCAGTGGCTGCTCATGCGCGACACATGCAGACTTCTGCGGCCATTTGAGGAGATCACCAAACTGGTCAGTCGCAGCCATGGCGCCATCAGTGACATGGTACCTTATGCCTTCTTTCTGGAGCGTGCATTGCGTCGTGTCATTGATCAGGCTGTGGAGGAGCAGGAGCGGGAAGATGAGGAAGTCGCAATGCTGGATGAATTCCCAGGGGGGGCTACTCTATCTGAGACAAGTCAACAACAGGAGTCTGATGAGGAGTCAGAGGAGGATGGTGCCGGGGCGGATGAGCAGGAGCAAGAAGAGCATGCTTTAAACCTTTCTGGGATCCCTGTTGTGCGAGGATGGGGAGAGGAGAATGAAGAGGACGACATTATCCTGGATGATGAGCAGGAGCCAGGCCACCACACCGCTTCCACTTTAGTGCAAATGGGGGCCTTCATGCTCCAGTGTTTTAATAGGGACCCCCGTATAAAAAGCATGAGGGTCAAGGACCAGTACTGGGTGGCAACGTACTTAGACCCCCGGTACAAACACAAAATGGCGGAAATGTTACCGCCGTCGCAGAGGGCTGTCAGAATGCAGCACTTCCAGGCCTTGCTTCGAGAAATGCTGCATTCTGCTTTTGCGTGCGCTGGCAGAGGAGCAATTCCCACTCCCAGAGAAGGATTTGCGGGTACCAATCCAACAGCGCCTGCAAGAAGAGGCCGGTTTGAAGATGTGTTGGTGACTTCGGATATGAGGTCATTCTTTCAGCCGACCCATCGACAGGTGTCATCCGGATCCAGCATCAGGGAACGCCTAGACCGTCAGGTGTCCGACTACATTGGGTTAACGGCCGATGTGGACGCTCTGAGGAGTGATGAACCCCTAGACTACTGGGTGGGCAGGCTTGACCTCTGGCCAGAGCTTGCCCAATTTGCAATCGAACTGTTGGCTTGCCCCTCATCCAGTGTCCTGTCCGAAAGGACGTTCAGCGCAGCAGGGGGGATTGTGACCGATAAGCGTACTCGCCTAGCTCACGACAGTGTTAACTACCTCACATTTCTAAAAATGAATGAGGCATGGATCTCGGAGGAATTCAACACATGTGACCAGTAGACCATGTATATGTCTATAAACTATTTTTTTAATCAAGCACACAGACCTTCTTAATTCATTTGGCTCACTTCCTTGACCCAAAAAAGCACACCGTACTATATGCCCCTACCCTCCTCTTTGAAGAGGTTGAGCGGTGTCATATTTCTACTGGGGCTGCTTATGATATCCCTGTGCTGTGCTGACTTCCTCCTGGGGGTTCTTATTATGAAGGGATCACACTATCCCTGTGCTGTGCTGACTTCCTCCTGGGGGTTCTTATTATGAGGGGATCACACCATCCCTGTGCTGTGCTGACTTCCTCCTGGGGCTGCTTACGGTGCTGCTGTCAGTGCTGTATGTCACGGTGCTGCTGTCAGCGCTGTATGTCACGGTGCTGCTGTCAGCGCTGTATGTCACGGTGCTGCTGTCAGCGCTGTATGTCACGGTGCTGCTGTCAGCGCTGTATGTCACGGTGCTGCTGTCAGCGCTGTATGTCACGGTGCTGCTGTCAGCGCTGTATGTCACGGTGCTGCTGTCAGCGCTGTATGTCACGGTGCTGCTGTCAGCGCTGTATGTCACGGTGCTGCTGTCAGCGCTGTATGTCACGGTGCTGCTGTCAGCGCTGTATGTCACGGTGCTGCTGTCAGCGCTGTATGTCACGGTGCTGCTGTCAGCGCTGTATGTCACGGTGCTGCTGTCAGCGCTGTATGTCACGGTGCTGCTGTCAGTGCTCTGTATTACGGTGCTGCTGTCAGATGCCTCTATCACGGTGCATGTGTCATTCCGGTATGTCACGCTGCTGGTGATCATCTCCTGCACCCTCTTCTTTGCCTACCCTGGTCCCTGACCTTCCCTCTCCTCCATTGCCTTCATTAGCTCCATAGTCCTGAATTGTTAGAACAATTTCCCAAATAAAATAAAAATGCTTGTAGTTATCGATCCCAAATTCACCTCATACATGTATTATGTCATTGTCCAGATGGTGGGACTACGTTTTACCCCCTAATAATTACCACGTGGCCGCAAATTCGACATGAAGGTTTGCAAAGTTCGCCTCCCATTGAAGTCAATGGGGCCCGCGGCGAACGTTCGGTTTCGCGAACGTTTGGGTCCGTTCGCATTTCGCGTTCGCGAAACGTCCCGTCGGAAGTTCGTCCATCACTATTGGCTACCATGCACAGCTGCACCAGATTCTGAGTGCAAAGGTTTTAGTAAATCTTCCCCTGTGTTTCAGATTCCGATTTGAAGACTCCCATTCTAATGGTAGTATCTATATTGGGGAAGGTGTTTAGCATCTCCATGACTATTGAAACAAAAGTGAATTAGTCAAGGTGATTGTGCCTCACAGGAAGTGTATTGTTTTTAGAGAAGAATGCATACCCCTTTGGGAGATGTCCCTCACTTCCTATCCCAGTGACAACTGTCACTATACTCACAGTTTCTCTGTTCTCACAGAAAGTGAGGAAAAAAAAAATCAAATAAATTTTTTTTTTTTTTTAAAGTAAAAATAAATTTCCCAATCCTTCCCAACTCTATCTACAACTAAATAAAATTTTGTCTGGAGATCCACTTGAATCACTCTTCAGCAGGAACCGGCCGAGATTCGAACCGTGTATGGGCAGGCTGAATGTACAAAGTTGATCGATCAATCAACATGGGTACCACCTGCATACCGGGTTTTACCTGCGATTATCGCTACGGACTGCTATAGCTGCTAGCAGTAATCACTGTCTTCTCCTGGCGGGGACGGCTTCCCCCCACAAGAAGACAATGCCCTGGCAGGAGGGATTCCAGCATCAACGCTGTCTGTGTTGATGGGGGAAATCAAGGAAATTTATTTTACTTTCAGGAAAGAAATTTGCTCCACGTATGGCCAGCCTTAGTAGACTGATAGACTTGCCTTGAGAGACAGGGGAGCAGTGAAGTGCAATCACTGTTCATCATTAAGTAGTAAGCAACAGAGACTGTATATCTAATAAATACAATATGGCTGCCATCATGTATGGATATATTTACAAGCCCACACCTCCACCCCTCCAACTCTTAGAAACCTTTCTACCTAAAACAATATGTCTCCTTACGGAAAAGTAATTTATACTTCAAGTAGAACAATGGGCAACACTTTTTTTTTTTCTTTCATTTTGGATAGACTGAGGAAAGGTTATAACCCGGCAGATTTTTTTTTTTTTCGCCATCTGTGTCCCAATGCAGAGATTTCCTCTCACTTCCTGTCCCATAGCCAAAACAGGAAGTCGGAAGAAATCCCTGCAAATCAAGGGAATTACTTGGGAACCCCAATGTCGCCAGAACTAGTGTCCCCACTGGAAGATTTCCCCTCTATTACTTTTCTGGGGACAACCCAAAATTTGTGATTTTCTTTTACTTTCATTTTCAAGGATAATGGTAAGCAGGACCAATAGAGAGGGTAAATCTCCTTAATGGGGGCACAGACAGCAATAAAAACCAACAAGGGTTCTAATCCTTCTCCACTCTATCCAAAACGAAAGAAAAACAGTTTCACCTTTGGTTATAATTTAATATAATATAATTTAACCTTGCTCACTAGATGGCAATAAAAAGGGTAAACGTATAGGCAGTTACCATGACTCATGAGCTTACAGTGACCATGCATAGCACTAATAATATAACATTATACTATGAGCAAGGGGATATTTGAATATGTCTAGGTGGGTAGCATGACCCATGTGTTTGTAGTGACCATCCATAGTAGTCGGTAATGATATAACACTATGCCGTCAGAAAGAGGCCAATGGAATATTCCTAGACAGTTAGCAAAACCCATGGAACTGCATAGGCCATGGACGCTGCACTAATCACAGGCAGTGAGACATTGCCCCGATCTCTGCAGCCACGCATCGGGGCAATGTCTCACTGCCTGTGATTAACGCAGCGCTGCGCCAACTTCTTGGCGGGCTCTGCACGTGTTCCATGCGAACATGCCTGAGCTCATCCCTACACAGCAGTAATGTTAAAACACATTATATATATATATATATATATATATATATATATATATATATATATATATATATATATATACACACATACACACACACACATGCACACACATATAGATATAGATACATACACATATTTATATATATATATATATATATATATATATATACACACATATATATATATATACATACACACACACAACCAGCAGGAATGCATTTGAATATATCTTGCAGTGACAACGCAGCAGTCATTTTTTAACACTATGCCACCAGCAAGAGTGCATTTGAATACGTCTAGGTGGGTAGCATGACCCATAGGTTTGCAGTCACCATCCATAGCAGTCATGATAGAACACTATACCGTGAGGAAGAGAACAAATTAATATGCCTAGACGGGTAGCAAGACCCACAGACCTGCGTTGACCATGCATAGCAGTAATGTTAAAACATTTTACAAACAGCAAGAGAGCATTTGAATATGTCCAGGTGTGTAGTAGCATGACCTATGGTGGGGTTTACAGTGACCATCCATAGAAGTCAGTAATGATATAACACTATACCACCAGCAAGAGGACAATTGACAATGTCTAGACAGTTAGTGCTTCCCATGCACCTGCGCTGACCATGCATAGCAGTAATGTTAAACCCCTATACCACTAGCAGGAGGGTATTTGAATATGTCTAGGTGGGTAGCATGACCCATAGGTTTGCAGTGACCATCCATAGCAGTCAGTAATGATATAACACTATACCACCAGCAAGAGGACAATTGAATATGTCTAGATAGGTAGCATGACCCATGCACCTGCATTAACCATGCATAGCAGTAATGTTAAAACTATATATCACCAGCAGGAGGGCATTTGAATATGTCTTAGTGGGTAGCATGATCCATGGGCTTGTAGTGACCATGCATAGCAGAAATCTCACAACACTACACCACAAGTGAGAGGACATTTGGATGCTCTACAGGCTTCTAGAAGGGTCCAACCTGCACCTCTACTACCCCTGTTCCTATACCAATAACAAGCCATTTTTTCCAAACTTTAGTGCACCTGCACAGCCCATTAGTTATTCATAGTTCAAATGAAGCACACATCAAATACAGATAACTTTCACAGTGATTCCAAGAAGAGATTTGGAAATTACAGGCGAGAGGTCCTGAAGACTGGTTTGGGAATATAGACAAAGTCTTTTAGTAATGATATATAAAGTGATATCACTGCCTCTCTGTATGCTGGATCTGCTGTATAGAATCAATCACTGTACTTTCAGACCTCAGCAGGGATGTATAAAGGAACCGGTCTATATTACATTGAGCTGAGGTGCACCGCTTTCCATCCGATAGGTGTAACAGCAGGTTGGCAGCGTCTTGTATAACCCTACCTTATAGCCCAGAGTCCTGCGGGGGAATCCTCAGCATTAGATGCTTCCAGAGTATTGTTTAGCTGACAATACTGGGGCAGTCTCACTCATAGGGAGGAACAGGTGAGGGCACACCTACAGGGGAGGCACACACTCAGGTTACCTGTCCCCAGGTAAGAGGAGAATCCAGTCTCTCACACGCATCCAGACCACAGCTCATACAAACACAGAACTTAACCCCTGCAGGTGTGGACAGGTGTGCCAAGGGCAGGTACAGAGTGCTGTATCAGAGCCTATTCACACTTCTAGGTTTAATATGCAGTCAATATACAATTTTTGACAGGCTGTGTTGCGTTTTCTTTTTTTTTTTACTTTTACAAGTTTTTTCTACAGTGGGATGATATTTGTTGTATATGCATGCATTTTTACATGTGTCTCTATGAAAATATTGAATTCTGGTAACTCTATGGGATTCGAGTGGCTGAAAACCCTTATTCCGCGTATACACGAGCGGTATGTCCGACAGAAAAAGTCCCACGGAAACTTTTCATCGTATGTTCCGATCGTGTGTGGGCCTCATCTGACTTTTTTTTTTTTCGAAAATACTGAAGCACCTAGAAATGGAACATGTTTTAAATATTTCTAAAGGAAACAATTCCTAACGGGAAAACCGCTCGTCTGTATGCTGTTCTGACGGACCAAAAACGCATGTTCTGAAGCAAGTACGAGACGGAGGCTATTTGCTACTGGGTCTTGAACTTCCTTTTTCTAGTCCCAACGTATGTGCTGTACATCACTGCATTCTTGACGATTGGACTTTGGTGTGATCGTGTGTACACAAGGTTGAGTTTCAGCAGAACTCTGTCGGAGAAACCTCCAGAGTTTATTCTGACGGGAAACCGGTCGTGCATACACGGCATGACAGACCACTTTTTACTACAGGTGAGCCTATAATAAGGCTTACCTGTAGCTACCTTGGATATCTCCTGAACCCTCTCCTGTATCAGCATGTGCCAACGTCATTGGCCCATGCGCACTAAAGCAATGGTATGTCCATGCCGTTGCTTCAGCGTGGGAATGATGTCATTGCGACTCCGGCCAATCACAGCACCGTAGCCCGTGATACCTGGAAGTAACTCCGTGTGCAATGTCCCTGGCTGGAGCGGTGCATGGGGACCACTACGGGGGCTTCGATCTAAGGTGAGTATTTCATAATGAGCTAGTATGCTATGCATACTAGCTCATTATGCCTTTGTCTTGCAGGTTCTTTTTTTTTTATTGTGGGTTTACAGCTACTTTAATATCTGCAGTACTAGTATTCAGCATATGAATTTTTCTTATTTCACATTTTATTTATATTTTCTCCACCTTTACATGCAGCCTATATAAAATTGACAGTTACTGGGTTTGAACTAAATTCTTAAAGTGAAATTAAAAGGGATCATTACTGACCTTTATTCCAGCCGTCCTCGTTCCTTGACCGGTGCCAGCATCTTCTTCTGTGTGCTGGTCTTTGGTTGTCTTCATTGGCCAGGGCAGGATGACATCACTCACGTGCAGAAGCCAGACATCTCAGCAAAGTGAGCTTTACATGCTGGAAACCGCTGAGAGCAGGCAGGTAGGTATTACAGAAGAGACATTGGGGTTGATCAAATAAAGGCAAATTCACTGTGCAATAGGAAGTGCAGTCGCTGTAGATCTGAGTGGGACATGCAAGAAAAATAAAAACAGTATTTTTGCTTGCTCATGTTTTGGTGATAGAAATCAGCAGAGCTTCCCCTTATTTCAGATCTTCCCCTCAGATCTACAACGAGAGCACTTGTAGTGCACAGTGGATTTGCAATTAGTAAATCAACCCCACTGTGTATCTCCACCATACAAAAAAAGAAAACTCGATCAGTCCGCCTGTCAGTTTTTCAAGTGGACCCGATCGGACCCTCCAGTTACCTCTATGGAGCGTCAGGGGTCAATGGATTTTCCGTTGACACCTGCCGACATCTGTTCCCCATCTGTCTGGCAGGTTGGATGGCAGCTGGGTATTTACAGACAGGGGGTCTGTTTACATCCAACCGCCCATAAGCGGAGCCGACACAGACCAGCCATCCACCTGCTCAGCAGATCGATTCCCAATGATGCCCGCTCCATGTGTATAGGACTTAATGGGGGGCTTTAGTCATACTTTAAAAACGGAACTAAATGCATTAATTTAACAAAAAAAAACACGTTATATTTGCGGCCTGGCGGGATTGCTGTCACATTTGCTTGTGCTCGCAACCAAACTGTCAAACCATCAAATGGCTGGTGTCATAACTGATCACATGTGCAGCCTTCTTGGCTGAACAGGATAGGAAGGTTTAGTTCCGCTTTAAGGGTACATGACAATGGAGGTTTGCAAGCAAAGGGAAGCTCTAATGTAAAACTCCTAGCAGTTTTCTACACCTGAGGATCCATAGGTGGCACATACAGCCAGACATAGAAAATAATGCACGTTTACAAAGTTTTCATGTTCAGGAAGTACACCATACATGGGTAAACAGATGTATCAGCATTAAAATTGAGCAAATCGTGTACAGCCACTCACTTCTATGTAAGCGCCACTTGTGGCTCCACAGGAGCAGAAGACCACTGAGAGTCCTTACTGAACCAGCTGAATTTGATCCATCTATGCCAGGCTTTACTCTGGGCATAAATAAATTATTCTATGACAGAATTTAAAGGCTAACTCCACCTTTTGCACTACGTTACAACCATATTTAGAGTAATATGGTGCAAATGGTTGTCCTCCAGCTCTCTAACTGAAAGTCATTACCGTGAAACCCTAATCATCAAAGCAACAGACGTTCAGCAGCAGGAAGAAGTTATCCTTACACAAAAGATTTTTTACAAGACCCAGCTGCTGCACAATTAAGACATGCTTTATGAGAAGCTCCAGCCTCCTGCAGAATTTTTTTTTAAAGTCAGCAGTTGCGAATACTGTAGCTGCTGAGTTATTATTAGGAAACTTACCTGTCCAAGGATCCAGCTGTATCTTTACCCGAGCTGATTTTTTAATTGGATGTCGGGTGCTCCCGCCGCCATCTCCACTATGGGAAACCAGGAGCCAAGCCTTGAGGCTTCACCGCCGGTTCCCTACTGCTCATGTGCGAAGTGCGCTACATTCTGTGAGTAGGCGGGCTGTGGAGGAAGGAGGAGGGGGCCAAACTTCAACCTCAGCTGGAAGTGGAAGCAAGTACCTGTCAAAACAAGGTACCCGCCTTGTACCCGCCCTTTATTTCTTTTATTTAAGCCCATTTAAAGCAGGCCTTCAAGCACATCCAAGTTAAAAAAAATAAAAAAAAAAACCTTTTTCCCAAGCAGCCTGTGCTCATTCACTGGGTTTCTGTTTTTTATTTTTGTTCTTAAAGCCCTTAGCCAGTTCCCGACCGGCACACAACCATGTACGTCGACAGAATAGCATGGCTGCGCAAATAGGCGTACCTGTATGTCCCTTTGAATTTGCCGCCATGCCACCGCTTGCCCGCCGCAAGCTCCGTGAGTAGGATCGTGGGTCCCGCGGACTCGATGTGCGTGATCGTCTCACGGAGATATGCTAATGTAAACAAGCATCTCTCCGTTCTGGCTAGTGAAATGGTCACTGATCACAGCTTCCTGTAATCGGGAGTGGTGATCAGTGATGTGTCACACACAGCCCCTCCCCCAATGTTAGAATCACTCCCTAGGACACACTTAACCCCTACAGCGCCACCTGGTGTTAACTCCTTCACTGCCAGTCACATTTACACAGTAATCAATGCAATTTAAATCGCACTGATCGCTGTATAAATGTGAATGGTCCCAAAAATGTGTCAAAATTGCCCGATGTGTCAGCCATAATGCCGCAATCATGATAAAAATCGCTGATCACCGCCATTGCTAGTATAAAAAAAAAATGCCATAAATCTATCCCCTATTTTTATTTTTTAGACGCTATAACTTTTGCGCAAACCAATCAATAAAGGCTTGTTACGTATTATTCTACATATTTATGGTAGAAAATATTGCATCGGCCTAAACTGAGGGAAAAAAAATGTTTTTTTATATATTTTTTGGGGATATTATAGCAAAAAGTAAAAAATAATATTTTTTTTTCAAAATTGTCACTTTTTTTGTTTATAGCGCAAAAAATAAAAACTGCAGAGGTGATCAAATACCACCAAAAGAAAAAAAGATGTCAGTTTTGTTTGGGAGCCACGTCACACAGCCATGCAATTGTCAGTTAAAGCGGTGCAGTGCCAAACGCAAAAAGTGCTCTGGTCTTTGGCCAGGCAAATGGTCCGGGGCTGAAGTGGTTTAAACAGAGAAAAACTTATCTGAACCCATTGTCACCTGATCTCCCCAACGCCTCTTTTGCAATAGTAAAAGTGTTGGGTGATTGCAATTTCCCCTCCACTATCTAGCTGACCTCAGACTTGTGTGTACCCCTCATTGTAATGTCACACCGGAATACTTCATCTTTGATGAACAGTTGTGGCAGTCAACAGCAGCACCATCCAGGGAAGGACTGGGAAGTAGCCCGGCAAAGTGTGACTTGAAGACGCAATGTGACAAGTGCTTGTGCTAAAGAACATTGGGGGTTATTTACTAAAGGCAAAACCACTTTGCACTGAAAGTGCACTTGGAATTGCAGTCACTGTAGATCTGAGCTGAAGACCTGAAATGAGGGGAAGCTCTGCTGATTTTATCATCCAATCACGTGCAAGCTAAAATGCTGTTTTTTTTTTATTTTCCTTGCATGTCCCCCTCAGATCTACAGAGATTGCACTTCCAAGTGCACTTGTAGTGCAAAGTGGACTTGCCTTTAGTAAATAAAACCCATTGTCTTTTAGCACCAGCCTCCTCCGTGGCCCTTAGCATTTCCAATGACATCCCAAAGCTGCAAAAGTAACTGGTACTGACAGCAGATTGTGCAGTTAGCCATTAAATAGCAATATCTAATTAGTGAAGTAAGTGAGGTCCACCAGTCCAACATATATCATTGGTATTAGCTTATAAGGAAAATGTCCCCATGTACCCTAGCCCAGTGCCCACCTAGCACCAGCAAAAGACATGTACACCTCAGACCAGCCCCTCCCACCCTACAGTGCAAGAAAAGACTTGGGATCTGTTATGACACTGGATCATCAGATCAGGATCTTCACGTTTTGCTACATCTATGTTCTTTTTTTCATTTATTCAGTTCAGTTTTGGACTCAGTCTTATGTAGATCTTAAAGACCAGGTCATGTGTGGCATCAGGTCTGGGTGAAGGAGCCTTCCTGGTGGTAGGACCCAAGCATCTATTATTGTCTTTATCTACATAGTTATTGACACTGGTATCAGGATAAATGCATGACTGTCAGCATCCACAGTTGGTATGATATGATAAGTTCTACGACCTCTTGTTCTAACATATACATACATCAGGGGTATAAGGGACCACCCACTGGCAGATACCCCCTGCCTGCCAAGTTCCTGGCCCCTGTGTGGGACACCTCTTTGGCAGGCAGGTATTATCTAACATGAGTGCTATGTCCCAAAGGAGGTACATAGGGTGAAGCACTGATACTTTAAGAACACTAATTTGGCAGGTACTGGAGAGTATATCTGCAGTGCCCATAGCAACATCTAACATTAAATTGGTAGTAAACCGAAAAAAAAATAATAATAATAATAATCTTCGCTCTGTAAGTTAAAGTGTCTCTAAAGACAGAAAGTTATTTTTATCTTAATGTATTCTATGCCATAACATAAAACCTGTGTGCAGCTCCCCCTCATACTTACCGATCCAGCGATGTTGCAGGAGAGACATGGCTATCCGGGAATCTTCCTCCTGAGTGGCTGGGACATTGGCTCCCGCTGCTGTCTATCAAAGTCAATGAGCCAATGAAGACAGAGGGGGTGGGAGCCAAGCCACGGCTCCTGGTCTGAATGAACACACAGAGCAGCGGCTTGGCACTCAGCAGAAAAGAGGAGCCAGCGGGGGACCCGGGAAGAGGAGGATCTGGGCTGCTCTGTGCAAAACCAACTACACAGAAGAGGTATGTATAACATGTTTGTTATTTTTACCCCCCCCCCCCCAAAAAAAAAAAAACCTTTGGTATCACTTTAATGTCATAATGTGCTGGTATGCATTGTATACTAGCACATAATGAAAGACTTGCCTTAAAACACTGACAGGGCTTCAGTCTTTACCTGGTCTTCCTTCTGCGTTCACGGGCTGCGGCCATCTGATTGGCTGATCCATGATGTCATCACTCCCGTGCATGCACATGGGAGTTACAGCTGCGGCACAGCTCTCTCAATGGATGGCACGCTGACATCACCGGTGCTGCTTAAGTAAAAGCCTCCTAAACTATGCAAGTTTAGGAGATATTTACTGTACCTACAGGTAAGCCTTATGCAGGCTTACCTGTAGGTATAAAATTGACAAAAACGCTCTTACTACCATTTTAAGGTGAAGTTCTAGTACACTTTTAAAACAGATACTTTGTAGGGAGGCAGGACCTTTGGTCTTGAATTCACTGTCCCCTTTGCTAATTTTTTTAATAGTTCTATTGTGTTTTTGTATAAATGCTTTCTGTTGTTTGGGTCCACCAGCTTAGGGAAACACTTTGGATGTCATTTAAACCACTGTTTAAACACATAAGCTTTCCAATTCATTTGACTTTACTTTCTGAGGGATTACTGTATGTTGAGGTTAAGTTTAACCATATGCGCTAGTTCACACAGTATGCGTGACAATAAAATGTTTTGTATATACAAGTGGTTCATAGTTACACACACAAAAAAATAAAAAAAAATAAAGGATTTTATATCCATATACACACACATACTTGCTTTGTGCACTGGTCCAAAGCATGTGGTTGGGGGGGGGATTATGGTGTGGGGTTGTTTTTCAGGGATTGGGTATGGCCCCTTAATTCCAGTGAAGGAAACTCTAAGGCCCCTTTCATGCTTGTGCAACTTGTCCTGCAACTTGGGACTGCAAAGTCGCATGACAAGTCATACCCCATGATTTCCGATCTGTACCATTCATATCTATGCGTCTTCAAGTTGCAGCGACTTCAAAGTAGTCCGTGCGCTACTTTGGTCTGACCTTGATGCAACTTGAGGTCCATAGACCTCAAAATTATGCAGGCATTGCTTCAAGTCACTGCAAAATCACGCGACTTTCAAGTCGCACAAGTGTGAAAGGAGCCTAAAGGCGTCAACATATCAAGACATTTTGGACAATTTCATGCTCCCAGCTTTGTGGGAACAGTTTGGGGATGGTGCCTTCCTGTTCCAACATGACTGCACACCAGTGCACAAAGCAAGGTCCATAAAGACATGGATGAGTGAGTTTGGGGTGGAGGAACTTCACTGGCCTGCACAGAGTCCTGACCTCAATCCAACAGAACACCTTTGGGATGAATTCGAGCGGAGGCTACGAGCCAGGCCTTCTCATCCAAAATCAGTGCCTGACCTCACAAATGCACTTCAAGAAGAATGATAAAACATTCCCATAGACACACTCCTAAACCTTGTGGACAGCCTTCCCAGAAGAGTTGAAGCTGTTATAGCTTCAAAGGGTGGGCCAACTCCATATTGAACCATACGGACTAAGACTGGGATGCCATTAAAGTTCATGTGCGTGAAAAGGCAGGTGTCCCAATACTTTTGGTAATATAGAGTCTCTCTCTCTCTATTACATTATAATTATATATATATATATATATATATTATATATATATGTATATACACACACATTATACATATATATACACATTATACATACATACATATATATATACATACATATACACACACACACACACATATATATATATATATATATATATATATATATATATATATATATATATATATATATATATATATATATATATATATATATATATATATGTGTGTGTGTGTGTGTGTGTGTGTGTGTGTGTATGTATGTATGTATGTATGTATGTATGTATGTATGTATGTATATATATATATATACATACATACACACACACACACACACACACACACACACATATATATATATATATATATACACACACACACACACACACACACACACACACACACACACACATATATATATATATATATATATACATACACACACATACACACACACACACACACACACGCGCGGGATTAAGTACATTCAGGTCATGCGAGTCCAAAAGTTGGTGTTTTATTTATGCTATACACCGAAAAGGATGATAGTTAAAATTTGTTTATTCTGTATGTTATAGCCAGTACTTTACTTTAAATTCATTCTCATTGAAAAATATACATTTTTATCGTTAATGTGTTCTTACTGGGTTTAAAAGTGCATTCAACTGTGTGAGGCATTACAGCCAGGCAAGTCGAATTTTCAGAGCACAGGTCAACCATAGACTGTTCAAATATTGGTTTGTTCAGCAGGAACCAGCTGAGACTTGAACCATGTATGGGCAGGCTGAATGTACCAAGTTCATTGATCAATCAGCTTGGGTACAACCAGCCTGCCGGATTTTGCATGCGATTATCACTAGTGGCTGGTATAGCCGCTAACAATAATCACTGTCTTCTCCTGGGCAGGGAGAGCTTCCCCTGCTGGGAGAACACGATGGCTCGGACTCAGGGATTCCACTGTCAACACTGTCTATGTTAACGGGGGAATCAAGCAAATTTCTTTCCTGCTCGGTGTAGGGCCTGCTTTAGTCTCCTTGCTCCTTGGTTATCCTTTAGGGCCAGTTCACACTAGTGTGTTGATCTGGGATTTAGCGCACCTGTAGAATGCAGGTCAATGCAAGGACACCTTAAAAACAATGGTCTTACTATGTGTCCTGCTCACACTGCAATGCTGCACTGCGGTAAAATGCAACATGCATGTATTTTAACGCAACACAGGTCAGCGCATGTAAAACGCAGTCAACTCAACACAAGTCAGAAAAAAGTTTGCTTTGTGACACACAGGATGTGATGACATAAGAAAAGCTGCAAAATGCAGTGCATTTTAACATGTGCTAAAACATGCATCAACGCACATCATAACATGCATCAACGCACATCATAACATGCATCAATGCAGGTCAACACGCATTACAGCTAGCATAAAATGGATGGAAAGGTACATTCATTTTCCCTGCATTTTATCAAATTTCGGTGTAAATTCAGCTTGAAGGTCATATCTGTAAATGGCTCACATTGCCATGACTCACAAAGAAATATTATTTCTGGCAAACAATAGATAAAGAATGGTATTCAAAATAATCAGGTTTGTAAAATGATCCTAAATACGGAAGTACATTGTGAACGGAACACAAATACAAAATCATAACAGCATGCATTCTTGGTAAGCTATTGCCTGCTCCTTTCTTTTCTTATACAAACACAAATAAATATAACAATCATTCAATGCACATAACAAGATGGTCAGTCGTTTCTTTTTAAAGGAAACCTTTAATAAATAAACATATGGGTTGCCAGTACTGACACCTTCTGGAAGCATCATATGCTTTGCTGTCACTTCCCAATCTTAGAAAAAAATAAAAATAAAAAAATAAAACCCATTTAGAGCTCAGCACAGGTAAAAAAAAAAAAAAAAAAAAAAAAGAAGTTTAAAAAGCCAACTTTGCTCCACTATTTAATTCTCCCCTGCAGTACTTCTTTTCAGCCACTAGATGTCCTTCGTCAGGCAGTGTCATTAAACCCACTTGCTGAGCCCAGGCTGTCATGGACCTGCCCCCTGGGAAGGGCATCATCACACAGCCTGGGCTCAGAGTACTGCAGCACAGAATGCTGCTCATGTCCTCTTCTCAGTGACCCTCCGTGCCATGGTAAGGATCACCCTCCAGCACTGCCAGACGAGTGGATGGGAAACGGTCACCAGATCAATCACAAAAGACTGTGAATCTCCCCAGTGGGGACAGCAGCAAGGTGACACGCACTAAGATGTATTCATATAAGGAAACAAGCAGCAAAGCAAACAGAAAATTATCTTCATTGGCAGATGCATTTGTGTACAAAATCACACTGATTAGATGCTGGCTTCCAGAGAAATTTGAACAAATAAGACCGGAGCATAGTAGTACCATCAGGCTTTGTCTTGTTAAGAGGAAGAAACTTTAAGCGCAAATATTTGTGTACATGAAAAAAAATAGAACAGGCAATATGAGAGCAATAATGGCTCAATAGTCCATATGGCAACAGTTCTTAGGGTGAGGTGGCAGGAGGCAGCTGTTCTCCAAGAAAATCTGATTTAGAGAAGGGGGAGAGACACAGGAAGTGCCAACCTGAGTGTAGTGTATTAGATACAATTTATTAACAAAGTAAGTAATGCACTTACAGGTAATAACATAAAAACAGGCTCATCTCTATATAGAGGTGTTTGCAGGTTTAGATCAGCATCCAAAACGAGCGTCCATGGATCTGGCAGATGTCCACAGTGGCCACAGGATAGATTGCCGCTCCCCCAGATCCATGGATGCTCGTTTTGGATGCTGATTTACACATGCACACACCTCCATATACAGATGAGCCTGTTTTTATGTTATTTCCAGTAAGTGCATTACTTATCTTGTTAATAAATAGGCTTTGTCTTGTGGCTTGCCTCTTGCTTTTCCTGTGTGAAGGGATTCAGTTGATCTCTGCTCATATAGGAAGGCCTCTGCCCAGCCACCACCCAGGACCAGCTGTCACCCTGCAGCCCCGAGTTTTAATGCTGAACATCTCCACATACTCTGGCATATTTTCTTATTTGCCTTTCCCCAGGAAGAGTGAGGTTTTCAGTACTTTGGGGACATATCGGATAGTCAGTGACACTCGTGTCCTTCTGGCCAGTGTCTCATCTCTCTGTGCCCCACACTTTTCCAGATTGGCCACTTTGTGGCTTAGCGTGTCGTGGGTATGAGGGAGAATTCCATGGAGGTAATTTTTATACAAGTCCTCACGAAGAACAAAAAGACTTCTGGGCTCCAACAAGAGGGATAGGACATGTCTCTGTTCTTCTGTTTTAGGAACCTGGAAGACAAAAGAGAGACCTACAGGTACTCCAGCATAGTGATCGGCTTATAGGTTACTAGCTCTTGGCTGTCAATAATACCAGTAAACTATAAATGAAGGCATTTTCATAAAACTGCAGTGTAGTGCTAAAGTCCAAAAACACTTCTGACTTGCCTAAAGCAACCAATTAGCTTTCACCTTTTATGAAAACAGTGCAGGTTAAAACATGACACTTGGGGGGTGATTTACTAAAACTGGAGAGTGCAAAATCTGGTGCAGTTGTGCATGGCAGGCAATCAACTTCTAACTTCAGCTTCTTCAATTAAAGGGGTTGTAAAAGCAGAAGGTTTTAAAAGCCTTCTGTGTGCAGCACCCCCCCCCCCCCAAAACTTACCTGAGTCCCATTGCAATCCAGTGATGCTGCACGAGAGACTAGCCTGTCCAGGAGTCCCGTCCTCATTGGCTGAGACAGCAGCGTGGCACCATTGGCTCCCGCTGCTGTCAAAGTCAGTGAGTCAATGAGAAGAGAGAGGGAGTGGGGCCGCGGCTTCATGCCTGAATGGACACAAGGAGCTGCAGCTTGGCTTGGGGGCTCCCATAGCAAGCAGGAGAAAGGAACCAGGAGCACCGAAGAGGGACCCGAAAAGAGGATCCTGGCTGCTCTGTGCAAAACCACTACACAGGGCAGGTAAGTATGACAGGTTTATTATTTTAACCCCCAAAAAATTAGACTTTAGTATCACTTTAAGCTTTGACAAAATCTGGAAGCCGATTGGTTTCTTTGCAGAGCTGCACTAGATTTTGCACTTTCCAGTATTACTAAATAAACCCCAAAGAATCTTAGTGGCTGCTAAAGGAAGTAAATTTATTATTACAGGTATTTATGTAGTCCCGACAATTCACACAGCACTTTACATACAGTACACAGTGGGGTTGATTTACTTAAACTGGCGAGTGCAAAATCTGGTGCAGCTGTGCATGGTAGCCAATCGGCTTCTAACTTCAGCTACTTCAATTAAGCTTTAACAATAAAATCTGGAAGCCGATTGGTTTCTATGCAGAGCTGCACCAGATTTTGCACTCTCCAGTTTTAGTAAATCTCCCCCACAGTGTGGATCTTCAGATTGAGTCCAAACTGATTTTTACTGACATATGATCACATCACAAACAAGAGGGTGCAATGTTTTGGAGTCATGCAGAACCCCATCATCGGGCATGTGTTGTGAGTCACATGACTGACAAAGGGGTCCTGTGTGACTCTGAAACTTTGCACTCTCATCTGTGATGTGATCATACGTCATAAAAAAAAATGTTTGGACTCAATTTGAAGATCCGTGGTGTGCTGGCAAATATCTACACTGTCATGCATGATCCAGTCTACAGCACCCAGTATCCTAGAGCCTTTTCCAAGAACGTGTGCGATGGAAATACAGATGGTTAGAACACACAAGACAGTCCCATCAGTCCCTGCCCCCGAGGAGCTTACAATTTAAAAAGTAAAAAAAACATTTAATATTCCTGATTTGTGCCTGCTATACCATGTACTTGTATGAGAAAGTATCCTGCTCTCTTTGTATTGCTTCCTTTGTGTGAAATTCCTGGTGTTCCCGACAGTCCCTCTGCTTTCCTATTAAAAACTGACCACAATAAGCAGGCGAGCACAGCGTGGTCATTTCACTAGCTGTGCTGGGAACTCAGCTCAGCCTGCTCTCCTCCAATGATCAGACTTGTTCTGACCCCCTTGTAGAGCCATTCACTGTGTATATGCACATACATATACATATATATATATAAAAAGGTATTTATGTTTTTTATGTCTATAGACAAATGTGTTGCCTTTTATTTCTATTTTAAACTCAACAGGTGGGAATTCACAATCACTTTAAGGTCCCTATTTCACATACTGTACACATAGTAGAGCCAATCTATGCAGAAGCCAGCTAACCTGCCAGCATGTATTTGGCATGTGGGAGGAAACAGAGGAAACCCACACAAGCACAGAGAGAACATGCAAACCCCATACAGATAGTGTCCTGGCTGGGATACAAACCAAGTATCCTAGCGTTGCAAGGCAGATTTGCTGATCATTAATCCACTGTGCTGCCACTTTGAGGTCACACCAGATGTTTATATACTTACCCTCAGTGTGGGGTACATTTGTATTCAGCCCCCCTGAGTCAATACTTTGTAGAACCGCCTTTCACTGCAATTAAAGCTGAAACTTTTTGGGGATGTCTCTACCAGCTTTGTACATCTAGAGAGAGTGAAATGTTTGCCCATTCTTCTTTGCAAAATAGCTCAAGCTCTATCAGATTGGATGGAGAGCGGCTGTGAACAGCAATTTTCAAGTCTTGCCACAGATTCTCAATTGGATTTAGGTCTGGACTTTGACTGGGCCATTCTA
This sequence comes from Lithobates pipiens, assembly GCF_037356315.1. Taxonomy (NCBI): domain Eukaryota; kingdom Metazoa; phylum Chordata; class Amphibia; order Anura; family Ranidae; genus Lithobates; species Lithobates pipiens. The sequence goes on from NW_027507685.1 coordinate 202,872,213, forward strand.
ACACATTTATATGCTTTGATCTAAACCATTACATTGTAGCTCTGGCTGTATGTTTAGGGTCGTTGCCCTCCTGAAAGGTGAACCTCTGCCCCTAAGGCTGGCCATACATTATACAGTTTTCTTCTATAGATTTCCTTTAGAGTTACCAAAACCATATAATATGAGGTCAAATCTGAACAGTTTGTGTGCAATCAGGCAGGTCCTTGTACTACACAGTTGAAGGTAAATCTAAAGGAAATTGAATAAGAAAATTGTATGGCGTATGGCCAGCTTAACAGATTTTCTTCTAAGATTACCCTGTATATGGCTCCATCCATCTTTCCATCAACTCTGACCAGCTTCCCTGTCCCTGCTGAAGAAAAACATCCCCGAACATGATGCTGCCACCACGTTTCATGGTGGGGATGGTGTGTTCAGGGTGATGTGAAGTGTTAGTTTTCTGCCACACATAGCATTTTGCTTTTAGGCCAAAAAGTTTAATTTTGGTCTCATCTGACCAGAGCACCTTCTTCCACGTGTTTGCTGTGTCCCCCATGTGGCTTCTCGCAAACTGAACTTCTTATAGCTTTCTTTCAACACTGGCTTTCTTCTTGCCACTCTTCCATAAAGGCCAGATTTGTGGAGCGCACAACTAATAGTTGTCCTGTGGACAGATTCTCCCACCTGAGCTGTGGATCTCTGCAGCTCCTCCGGAGTTACCATGGGCCTCTTGTCTGCTTCTCTGATTAATGCTCTCCTTGCCCGGCCTGTTAGTTTAGGTGGATGGCCATGTGTTGATAGGTTTGCAGTTGTGCCATACGCTTTCCATGATGTATTGAACAGTGCTCTGTGAGATGTTCAAGCTTGGGATTTGTTTTTTTATAACATAATTCTGCTTTAGACTTCTCCACAACTCTATGCCTGACCTGTCTGGTGTGTCTCTTGGCCTTTATGATGCTGTTTGTTCACTAAGGTTATCTTACAAACCTCTGAGGGATTCACAGAACAGCTGTATTTATACTGAGATTAAATTACTCACAGGTCGACTCCATTTACTAATGAGATGACTTTTGAAGGCAATTGGTTCCACTCGATTTTAGTTAGGGGTAACAGAGTAAAGGGGGCTGAATACAAATGCACACCATACTTTTCAGATATTAGTAAAAAAAAAATTAAAACCATTTATAATTTTCCTTCCACTTCACAATTATGTCCCACTTAGTGTTGTCACATAAAATCCCAATAAAACACATTTACGTTTTTGGTTGTAACATGACAAAATGCGAAACATGTCAAAGGGTATGAATACTTTTTCAAGGCACTGTGCTAGTGAATAAGAAAATGAATTAAGAAAAAGGAAAAAACACAGCAAGTAAGCAGTAAAATAGGTTATTTTTCTTTACTTTTACCTGTATTTTTTGAGTTTAAGACAGGGCTCTTTAAAATAAAGCGTGAGGGTTGTGAAAGTGTAAAGTTGTGAAATTCTGAATTTTTATTGCTGTATTTTGAAGTGGGCACACAGGCAGGAAATTATACAAAAAAGGTGTATTATGCCGTGTACACACGGGCGGACTTTTCAACAGCAAAGGTCAGACGGAACGGATCTGTCAGACAATTTGGCCGTGTGTGGGCTTCATCTGACCTTTTCGGTCCAAAAAACAGATGGACTTTAGCTTTAGAACAGGTTTCAAATCTTTCCGACGGACTCGAGTCCAGTCGAAAAATCTGTTTGTCTGTATGCTAGTCCGACAGAAGAAAACTGATGCTAGGGCAGCTATTGGCTATGAACTTCCTTATTCTAGTCCGGCCATTCGTCATCACGTTCGAACCGTCGAAATATGGTGTGATTGTGTGTGGCCAAGTCCGTTCGTTCGGAAAGTCCGCTGGGAAGACCGTCGGACCTAGTCTGCCGGAAAATACGGTAGCGTGTACACGGCATCAATCCACTTAATTTTTTTAGGACTAAAAGTCATGATTTAACCCCAAGGTAAAATAATATTTGAAAATAACACCTTGGTTAAAGTGGTTGTAAACCCTTACAAACCACTTTGACCTACAGGTAAGCCTAGATTAAGGCTTACCTATAGGTCCAAGAAATATCTCCTAAACCTATACGGTTTAGGAGATATTTGCCCGAAGACAGGCACCGCTGTCTACAGCGCATGCGCCGTAGACAGCGGCGCGCAGGCGCACTAAGCGCGGCATTTCCAACAACAGAGCTGCCGCGCGTGTCGGCTCCCGTGCGCATGCGCGGGAGTGACGTCATCGCGGCTCCGCCGAATGACAGCGGCGGAGCTGCGAGACCCCACCGAAAAGATGGATGCGCCGGACTACAGGGGACAGCGGTGACATCGCTGGATCCTGTGTCAGGTAAGTGACACATAATTGACTACTATGCGATGCATAGTAGTCCATTATGCTTTGCCTTAGCAGGGAATGAAAGAGGAAGTAAACCCATCAGAGTTTACTTCCTCTTTAATGCATGATTTATATTTTATTTTTTGTGTACCAATTTGAGCCAGGGTAACCTACAAAATGAAGAAAGCTTCTTCAACCCTTACCTGGTCTTCTTCTTGAGGACATCCTCTTTCCGGAGGCACATAGAAGTCCAGAACTGTGTGTGACCCTAAGCTAATGGTTGTGACTGTGGGATAGTAGAGGGGACCATCCTCATGAGGCTGAAAGACAAATATTGTGCTGTAAGTAACTGCATAGAACAAAGGGGGCTCATGTTGTTATGAAGCCTACGTATTCACTAAATATTAGATCACACATAATCTGTCATAGTTTATTGGCTTTATTAGATTACCTTGGCGTTAGGCAAGCTGCATGGAAAACCATCTCTACTCCTGGGTCAGGTGATGTGAAGCTAACCCTATTAAGGCAAGTGAACCCACAGAATCTCTGCATGCTGGGTGGCAACATCACCAAAGTCAACATTTACTTCCACTGAAGACATTGCTGATGTCATCACCCCATCCCAGCTGCTGTGGTTCCACTGCACATCACCAGGACACTCCAGGATATGTGGCTCGAAGCTACAGGGCCACAGACCTGCGAAACTGATTGTATCAGTAGAAAATTTGAATGAGTGCCCTCTGTACTGTTTATGTAAAAAACAGCTATTTCCCAGCAACTCCCAGGCTAAAAGCAGCTTAGGCTTTCTGGCAAATGCTTTTTGCAGTAAAAAAAAAAAAGGCAAACATTTTTAAAACAGGTGTATTTTCTCCAAGCTAAGCAAATTATAAGGTTTTCTCTACAGAAGGCTGAGTTCACATTTCGGGAAAATGTTACACATTCAGGGTGGAACATGAAACATGTTCCAGCTCCTGCAGCCGCCGCCCACTGCAGTGTAAAAGAGCGCAGGGGATCTTCTCCCTGCAACCACCCTCACAATTTAAAAAAAAAAAAAAGAAAAAAAAAGAAAGAAAAAAGGTCGGGTGGGTGGGGCTCTGCCCACATGGCTGCACCATTCATTCAGTGTTACCTGTATATGGATAGACTACAACTACCATCAGCCATCGCAGCTGACAGCTTGTAGTTCTGAATGGACTGCGGGGGCACCGAGGAGCTCTCTCATAGCTCATCTGCAACCTGTAAACAGTCAGCCCATACTGGAGGCACAGGCTGAAAGCTGCAGTGCTTGTCTGCAGAAGCCCGAGATTGTATCCCTGATCCATTGATCACAGGGCAATGCTTTCCAGGCTCCTGAAGGCAAAAAAAATTATAAATGCATATTTTTTGCTGCAAAAATGTGTGCATGTATTATATTTTCTTAAGAGGTGACCTTATCCTTAAGCAGTCAGGACTGACCTTCCACATGCTGCCCCACTGACCCCATTTAAAGCAGATCCCCAAAGAAACACCTGTAACTTCCAGGTAAGGAGTCACGCATCAGGACCAAGCGAATTAGAGCAGAAAATCAAAACTTGCATGGCAGCAAAAGACTCAGGAAAGCAACTTCTGATAGCTTCCAGTTAAGCAAACCTGTTACTTTGCCTAGTAAGTGAAAAGTGCAGTCTAACATTAGGCACAGTAGCAGGAAGACCTTTCAAGCAGCTGATTGGTGGAGAAAGCACTACCAAGACCCATATTGAACAGTAGTGGTGGATGCAAACATATTTTGCTCTTTCCAGATGCAAGTGGTAAACCTCTTTACTAATATTCTTAACCTGTTTTTGCTGGCCATGTAACACATATGTGTGGTGGTAAAAGGGTGGGCTTTAATTCCCACAAGCTTCACATGTGTGTCACTGGACAGCCAATGTTTCTGTGTTGAGAGTGCGCTCACTGCACATTCCGAGCACAGAGTAGGGTTGCCAACTTTTCTTAAAGTCAAACCCGAACACTTTAGCGGCGCACAGCAATTTTTTTTTTAATAGTATAAACTATACATATATTTTTCTATTAAATAACATTTCTAATCATATGAAGTTAATAACAAGAGTCCCCCTTTACATCAGAGTCCACAGAGTTCCCCTTTTACATCTGAACTCGTAGAGTTCACTTTCACTGTAAGGGGGGACTCTGCAGACTCTGATGTAAGGGAGAACTCTGGGGCCTATAACATAAGCGATGCTCTGGGAACCATGATTTATGGGGGGACACTGAGGACTCTGATGTAAGGGGAAACATTGTGGCCTCTGGTGTAAAGCGGAACTCTGATGTATGGGTTGCTCTGATTTTCTCTGATTGTACTTACTCAGATGTGGGAGAGAGAAGAGGGAGACTTCAGTCACAGATAGGGATGGATGGTGAGCTCAGAGGTATAAATTGAGCCCTCTCTCCTCTCCCGCCTGTGTGTGTGTTTGGGGGGGGGGGGGGGGGGGGTGTCAGTGCTGGCTTTGGGCAGTGAGAAAGGGTGTAACACTCTAAGCCAGCAACCCTGCTGGTAAGCCATAGTCCAGTCTAAATAAAGTGTCCGGGTTTCAGGCAGTCTGAAACCTGGACACATGATTCCAAATCCGAACTGTCCGGGTGAACCCTGGACAGGTGGCAACCCTAGGTGTGTCCTATGCGCACATACGCTTGCCAGTAGGTGTCCCTCATTCCTATCTCAAAACGTTGGGAGGTATGCGTTTCTATGGTGTGAACTGGCCTGAAATCCAAATTTGATTTCAGAGAGAGTGCAGAAGCCATCAATCACTCACCCATCCCCCATTTAGAAATTCTGTATTATTCAGAGCTGGTTCACGCTCTGAACGTTTCTGTGCAACCCCTCGCATTCCATTTTTGACAGCACACGGGCAGCAAAACACACTGGTATGTGCAAATGGTAGTGCAAGCACAACTTTTGCAAATTGAGCCGCACCAAATTGAAGTGCTATTGAAGTACCATGTGGTTTAGTGGCTGAAAATGCACTGCGTTTGTGAGATGTGTTTGGGATGCCATAATAATCGGCACCCGCATGCGTCTTGCAAGGGCAGCACATTCACATGGGGGAAACATATGCGCTATGCATCTTTCCCACACTACGTTCCGGTGTGAGCGTTGAATGGGTGAAGCTGTAGTGCGGCTTCTATGAATGGAAGAGCGGGGCAGAAAGGGCAGGCATAGTCAATCTCTCTTGTTGAGAGCTCCTGATCTCACTAGAAGATTATGGCGGCAGAGGTGGGGAGGTAGGAAAGACAACATTTTCTCCTAAACCAAGAAGAATCAGCACATGGGATACATCATACTAAATGCAAGTTATGTCCCTTGTGTTGATTTTATGTGTGTAGTTTAGGCTAAAACTTAGGCTTTAAAGGCTTAGTCCACCATTGGGACCAGGAATGAGCTCAGGAATGTTCTGACTTAAGTCCTGCCGAGAAGCTGCCAAAACAAACAGCCATTCATAGATGGAGGAGGCATTCCCTGCCCTGCAGTCACATGTATACATACCCCCTGCAAATGTGCGGTTGTAGGGCAGGAAATGCCTCTGCCGCTTATGATTGGCTGTCCATAGAGATGGGATCAGGTGCATTTGGGATCCTAGTCCCATATCCACCTGGAAGCCAACACTGCACACCAGTAATCTAGGGTTGCCACATTTTCTTCAAGTCAAACCCGAACACTTTAGCGGTGCACGGCAATTTGTTTTAAACTATACATATATTTTGCTATTAAATAACATTTCTAATCATATACATTTAAGAACAAGAGTCCTCCTTTACATCAAAGTCCACAGAGTTCCCCTTTTACATCTGAACTCGCAGAGTTCCCTTTCACTGTAAGAGGGGACTCTGCAGACTCTGATGTAAGGGAGAACTCTAACATAAGGGATCCTTTGGGAACACAGAGTTCTGATGTATGGAGAAGACTCTGATGTAAGGGGAAATACTGTGGCCTCTGGTGTAAAGGGGTAATCTGATGTAATGGGTGCTCTGAGAACCCTAATTTACCTTAGTATACTCACTCAGAGGCAGGAGAGAGAAGGGGGGAGATTTCAGTAACAGACAGGGATGGATGGTGAGCTCACTCACCCCTTGCCAGTCAGCACCTCTCATCCGGATGTATCTGAGGCTGGATTTCAAATTTCCAACCCCAACTTACTTTCATATTCTGAGGCACAACACTGGGGATTGGATTGTGGGCAGACACAGAAGGATAGGGGTGGGAGGAAGAGGTGTAGATTGATCCCTCTCTCCTCTCCTGTCTGTGTGTGTATTTGCGGGGGGGGGGGGGGGGGGGGGTTATTAGTGCCGGCTTTGGGTAGTGTTAATATAAAGAGTGTAACAAACACTCTCAGCTCAGATAACTGCAGCCAGTAACCCTGCTGGGAAGCAATAGTCCAGTCTAAATAATGTGTCCGGGTTTCAGGCAGTCTGAAACCCGGACACATGATTCTAAACCCGAACTGTCCGGGTGAATCCTGGACAGGTGGCAACCCTAGCACAGAGACCAAGCTCTTGGTCCCCACTAACAATTGGTAGTCAGTAGGACAGGCTCCCAATCACGTGACTACAGAATTGCTGATTCTTCCTGCGCCCCCCCCCCCCCCCGGCACACAGACCCTATTAAAGGGACTCCGGGGTGGGCGGGAAGGGGTTAAGAAATACATTGCAATAATCACTAATGATGTGTAAAGTTCACTAACAAGGAAACAAAACAGATTAAAGTCTCATGAACAAGTCTAGCATGATTACTACACAGTGCTCTCAGTCTACATAGATTTTATAATGCCCTCACCATTATCCCTTCTCCAGGCTTGTATTCATTTACCAAGACATGATTGGCACAGCTCCCTCCAAACACACTCAGTGAAGAGATTTTGTTGGTGTATGTCTGCAACCAGGGGGGCAACTTCTCTGACACCATGCCTCTGGGATGTGGGAGACCTCCTGCAGGAGAAAGATAAAATATTACATATTGGAATGGACAAGAGCTCCCCCTGTATAAAAAAAGGTTCCGTGTTTGCTACAGCAACCTTACACATTCAAACCTGATGGTCAACTGGCTCAGGCCCGGGAGATTGCTCAATAAGGCTAAAAAAGCAATGTGCAATAAACACGGTCAAAATAGATGTACCTCTCACATATGCTAGAGACAACCATCACAGTCAGAGAACCGACAGCTCAAATCCAGTTGGTGCTCACCAGCAAAAAAAAAACTGTACTGTGGCTTAGTAGGCAGTACAGGGACATCACAGTACTGGTGCCACGGGGTCCTGTATACAGCAGGGAAAACGTCCTGCACGAGGTTTTGTATGCTAGACTTTGGGGGTTCTTTTAGCTATTCTGTTTCTTGTTTAAATTCTTGCCAGCAACAAAACACCCCAAGCGTTATTAATGTATTTCTATTATTATGAGGCATTCACATCAAGTCGTCACAGGCAAATCTACTAGGCCCAATGTCATGCAAATCTTTTCTTCCCACAATTATTTCAGGAGACCTCACTAAAGCCAAAACATGTCCTCTATGAAAAAAACCACCACCATATGATGCGATGTATAAACATACAGCTTTGCTATTCACTAAAGCAAGTGACATTATTCAGCATAGCCATTCACTAGCGGTGATATTACCAGTGTTACTTGAAAAAAATATACATATACATACACACACACACACATTATATATATATATACACACACAGTTGTGCTCATAAGTTTACATACCCTGGCAGAATTTATGATTTCTTAGCTATTTTTCAGAGAATATGAATAACAAAAAACTTTTCTTTCAGTCATGGTTAGTGTTTGCCCTTGTACACACGGTCGGACATTCGGACGGAAAATGTCAGATCGGACTGTGTTGTCGGATAATCCGACAGTGTGTGGGCTCCATCCAACTGTTTCCGTCGGAATATCCGACGGACAAAGTTTTAGAGCTGGGCTCTAAAACTTTCCGACAACATGATCCGATCGGACTTTGTCTGATTGTGTGTATTGAATTCTGATCAGACAAAGTGCCACACGCATGCTCAGATCAAATTCCTAGACCAAAAAAGACTTCAAGCTGTCATTGATATTAAAGGGGGCAATACGCAGTATAAAGAACTGGGGTATGTAAACTTTTGATTATTTGGTTAGTTTCTGTTGACATTATGATTTAAAAAGAGTAAAACACAGTCGATTGATAATAAATGGCTTAAGCCAAACACTAACCATGAGTGAAAGAAATGTTTTTGTGTTATCATTCATATACTCTGACAAATACAAGTGTGTGTATAAAATATTTTATTATATATCTTTTCATGTGGCAACACTGAAGAAATTACACTTTGCTACAATGTAAAGTAGTGAGTGTACAACTTGTTGCTGTCCCCTAATAACTCAACACACAGCCATTAAAGTGGTTGTATAGTCAATTTTGGGACTTTTACCTACAGGAAAGCCTATAATAAGGCTTACCTGTAGGTAAAAAAAAAAAAAATATCTCCTAAACCTGTACGGTTTAGGAGATATTCCCCTCGCAACGTGCCGCTGACTGCAGCTGCGCATGCGCACAGGGGATTCTCGGCTGAAACTCCAGCAGACGCCGAACCCTGCCAGGAAGAAATCTCCTGCACGCATGCGCGGGAGTGACGGAGCCGCGATACCTGGAAGAAACAACATCTGGCCCAATCCACGCTGAGGGAGTTGACATGTTCCCTCTGCGTGGATCGGGCCAGATGTCGGGGCCTCGTTCTAAGGTAAGTATTTCATAATGAGCTAGTATGCACCGCATACTAGCTCATTATGCCTTTTCCTTTGCAGGCGAGTAAAAAAAAAAAAAAAACCTTCAGCGGGTATACAACCACTTTAATGTCTAAACCACTGGCAACATAAGTGCGTACATTCCTAAGTGAAAATGTCCAAATTGGGCCCAATTAGCTATTTTCCCTCCCCGATGTCATGTGACTCTTAAGTATTCCAATGTCTTGGGTGTGAATGGGGAGCAGGTGTGTTAAATTTGGTGTTATCGCTCTCACTCTCTCATACTGGTCACTAGAAGTTCAACATGGCACCTCATGGCAAAGAACTCCCTGAGGATCTGAAAAAAAGAATTGTTTCTCTACATAAAGATGGCCTAGGCTATAAGAAGATTGCCAAGACCCTGAAACCGAGCTGTAGCACGGTGGCCAAGACCATACAGCGGTTTAACAGGACAGTTTTTACTCAGAACAGGCCTCGCCATGGTCGACCAAAGAAGTTGAGTGCACGTGCTCAGCATCATATCCAGAGGTTGTCTTTGGGAAATAGACATATGAGTGCTGCCAGCATTGCTGCAGAGGCTGAAGGGGTGGGGGGGGGACGACAGCCTGCCACTGCTAAGATAATACGGCGCACACTGCATTGAATTGGTCTGCATGGCTGTCACCCCAGAAGGAAGCCTCTTCTAAAGATGATGCACAAAAAACCTGCAAACAGCTTGCTGAAGACAAGTAGACTAAGGACATGGATTACTGGAACCATGTCCTGTGGTGTGATGAGACCAAGATAATCTTATTTGGTTCAGATGGTGTAAAGCGTGTGTGGCGGCAACCAGGTGAGGAGTACAAAGACAAGTGAAGCCTTACCAAGAAAAAACATCCAAGCCTGGCTAAATTTTGCAAAAACACATCTGAAGTTTCCCAAAAGCATGTGGGAAAATGTGTTATGGTTTGATGAAACCAAGGTTGAACTTTTTGGCCATAATTCCAAAAGATAGGTTTGCCGCAAAAACAACAATGCACATCACCAAAAGAACACCATACCCACAGTGAAGCATGGTGGTGGCAGCATCATGCGTTGGGGCTGTTTTTCTTCAGCTGGAACAGAGGCCTTAGTCAAGGTAGAGGGAATTATGAACAGTTCCAAATACTAGTCAATATTGGCACAAAACCTTCAGACTTCTGCTAGAAAGCTGAACAGGAAGGGGAACTTCATCTTTCAGCAAAACAACGACCCAAAGCATAAATACAAATCAACAAAGGAATGGCTTTACCAGAAGAAGATTAATTGGAATGGCCCAGCCGGAGCCCAGACCTGAATCCGATTGAAAATCTGTGGGGTGATCTGAAGAGGACTGTGCACAGGAGATGCCCTCGCAATCTGACAGATTTGCAATGTTTTTGCAAAGAAGAGTCAGGATGTGCCATGCTGATAGACTCATACCCTAAAAGTCCGAGTGCTGTAATAAAATCAGAAGGTGCTTCAAAAAAGTATTAGCTTAACAATTTCAGCCCCGAAAGGATTTATCCCCTTTAAAGACCAGGCCATTTTTTGTGATGCGTCACTGCGTCGCTTTAATTGACAATTGCGTGGTCGTGCAAAGCTGTAACCAAACAAAATTGATGTCCTTTTTTCCCACAAATAGAGCTTTCTTTTGGTGGTATTTGATCACCTCTGTGGTTTTTATTTTTTGTGCTATATAAAAAATAAATAAAAAAAAAGTGACAATTTTGAAAAAAAAAAAAAAAAAAAAAAAAAAACTTTTTTTACATTCTACTGTAATACATATCCAAAAAAAGAACAAATTTCTTCATCAATTCAAAAAATAAAAAAAATAAAAAAAATTCGCAATAAGCATATATTTTTTGGTTTGTACAAAAGTTATAGTGTCTACACAAAAGGGGATAGATTTGTGGCATTTCTATTTATTTAATTATTTTTAACTAGTAATGGCGGTGATCAGTGATTTTTTGCGGGACTGCGACATTGTGGCAGACAAATCTGACCCTAAGTGACACTTTTTGGGGACCAGTACAATTTTTACAGTGATCAGTGCTTAAAAAAATAAAATAAAAATGCAAGGATCAATGTATAAATGACACTGACAGGGAAGGGGTTAATACTGGGGGGGGGGATCAAGGGGTTAACTGCGTTCCCCGAGTGTGTTCAAACTGTGTGGGGAATGGGCTCACTGGGATAACACAGAGATCGCTGTTCCTGATCACTAGAAACAGCAGTGTTGTGCCCTGTCAGATCGGTAAATAGTATTTTCAGTAGAAGTCAGCAATGGCAGTCTCTGTCCTTAGTACAAATGCAGAAATACAGAAATGGGGGCTTCTTACTACCTTGTACATGCAAAGAGCCCACAGGATAAAGCTGTCACCACTAAGAGGTTTCTCATAGACACCAATCACATTAAATCATTCTTTGGGAGTCTGAACCTGATTGGCGATATCGTTTTCACATACACATGTAAGGAGCTGTGTGAAATTTAGCTGATATAGATTGAATAGGACCTATTGACTGATTTCACTAGTTGCCCAAGTGTTCTGAAGTGTATAGAGTATTTCCATCACCTATTAAAAGTTGATATTGAAATAAAAAAAAAAAAAAAAGGGGGGGTAGTAAAAATGCTGGGACCTATCCAGTAATATTACTTACCCCAGTTCTGCAATTTCCTCCCTGACAACTGTGTCCATTTTGGCTTTGGAGCATTGTAGACCTGGGAAGATAACATGAGTAAAGTGAGAAGTACATCTAAAAATACAATACATTTCATTAAAGTGCATCTTTACTTAAAAAATATAGGTTGCCATATATGTTTATTTCAATATCAGCTACACACAGGTGGTTACCTAGATCTATACATGTGTACTAGAGTGCTTTGGAGACATAGAGGATCAATTTATGTAAATATTGGCTTCTAATGGTCACTCCCTCTCACCTACAACACTAATGCCCTGTACACACGTTCCGATTATCGTACGACAGATCGTTCACATTTTGTTGCATACAACTAAGATCGAATACAACAGTGCAAAATGTGTGTAAGATTTTTGTCATACGATTCTGGAAAAATCTTCCGTTGTGCGTAGCTACGTATTTTAAATGATGTCAAATACGTGTGACCCGTGTGTCCTTCTGGTTTATTTTTGTGTTTCTGATCATGCGTGGTGTTTGTCGAACGACTTTTATCGGACGCATACTGTACTGACTACACGATTGTCGTACGATGGGCTGTCATCCGACCGAAGTTTTCCTGTTTGTCCCTTCAGATTTTGTTGTACGGACTGTCGTGATCGGCTGTCGAAAGCTGCGTACTAACGATCAGATTATCGAACGATCTGTCCGAAAGCGACTTTTGTGGTCCGATAATCGGAGCGTGTGTACGGGGCATAAGCTTCTGTCCACTCAGGCTGCTCATCACAGTGATGGACCAATGGGGAGCTGCAGATGGCTGGAGGAGAAAGGACTGCATTCATTCTTACTTCTTTTTCCCCTTTTTCTTTTTTCATTCTTACTTTAAAAGTAGTTCAGTCTAAAACCTAAACTCTAAATCTATTTGCTACAACAATCGCTATACAGACCATTTCTGAAGGTGATCCGGTCTGGTCTCCAGCAGCAGATGCTGTGTAGAAGACACAGCCGACAACGGCTGTGAAATGCCTGGGAAGCGACGTCACCCATAGAGTTACTATGGGACATCCATTGTCAGCTGCCTCTTCTGCACACGCCTACACACAGAAGTCACCACTGACAGCTCAGCGTGGGAACGGAGTGGCTTCAGAAAAGGTATGTATAGCGATTTCTTTTTTTACAGGCTAGATAGGTTAGTCTTAGAATGTTACTGCAAATAGATTTAGAGTTAGTTTTAAGCTGAACTTCTATTTTAATAATCTCAAAGAACTTCTTTTCATTACAAAAAAAAAAAAAAAAAAAAAAAAAAAAAAAAAGACACTCCCTATTAAGGTGGCTTTAACACAGAGGATGCATCACCCTCATCCAGCTTTTGGCCAATCAAGCTATTTTGGATGGACTCTACAATAAATCTTCTGAGAAGAACTTCCTTTGGAGCACCTCATACCTGACGAAGCAAATATTCCTCTTCATCTTCAGTTATGTAGTCGGGGATGTAATATGCTGCTTGAGGAGCCTAATAGAAGAGAGAAGAGAGGCACACTAAATCAAAGAGCTGATTATCATGCTAATCAAAAAAAAAAGGTCTCACAGCACTTTCAAGGATTAAAATGCATAACCCAAGCTCAGTGCAAAAAAAAAAAAAAAAAAAAAAACACACCAACGGAGTCTCAAGGCTCTAATTTCGCGTACACATGGTCGGACTTTCCGATGGGAAATGTTGGGTGTGAGCTTGTTGACGGAAAGTTCGACTGTGTGCATGCTCCATTGAACATTTGCTGTCGGACTTTCCACCAACAAATGTTTGAGAGCAGGTTCCCAAATTTTCAGCCAACTTAACTTTGTTGTCCCAAAGTCCAATCGTGTGTACACAAGTCCATCGCACAAAAGTTCACACATGCTCGGAATCAAGCAGGAGGAGCCTCACTGGCTATTGAACTTAATTTTTCTCGGCTCATCAGACAAGGTGTACGTCCCCGCGTTCCCACGTTTGTAATTGCTGGCCAACATTTGTGTGACTGTGTATGCAAGACAAGTTTGAGCCAACATCCTTTGAACAAAAATTCACAGTTTTGTTGGTGGAAAGTCCGATCGTGTGTACGCGGCATTACAGCCATCCACATGTGAAAGAACTAAAAAAAATGTAAATAAATGGGGCCTGTATATATCCAATTTCTGTCTATCCCTTCAGCTCTAAGCTACAGTCACTTTTAATAATAATGCAATAAAATGGGCGGGCATATAAGCTCTCATTGGTCGATTTGAAAAAAGCTCCTTAATCTACCCATTCATTGAGTAAGTCTACAGCAGGGTCACGGCCTTGAAGATATACACACAGTCACCTCACTATGGATCCAGGCCATACAATTATTGTGTTGACTGTCAGAAACAGATGTGGAAGAGCTCTGGTTTGACAGCAAAACGTTTTTCGTCTCTAGTTCTGAAAGAGGGCAAGAATGGATTAAAAATTTATATCTTGCCAGGTTGTTTACTGTCCCTTGTGATACGGTCTCATCCTTTTTTTATTTATTTTGAAAAATTATTTTTATTCTAATTTTTTTAAAACAATACAGAAAATGGATAAATCATGTGATAAAGGCCTTAAATGTAGTAATTTAGAAGTTATAAGAACTATTTTCTTTCCATTGTTTTTCACTATATAGAGGGAGCTCACTTTGTCAATATTAAACATTGGTTTGTATCAAACACATATTTAACAATATAACTCAATCCAGATTAACCGAATATTAGAAAAGTTAAGGGTTGGTTGTGGGGGGAAGACGCCCTTGTGTTAATCAACATGGGAAGAAGGTGCTTTGCCAGGGGGGTATGAAGTTTGGTACAGTTCAGAAGGGGGGGGGGGGCACCCCCTTCCCCTCTCTCTTTTCCTGACCAACCAGACTGCATGTATGCTTTTGATTTTTTCCAGGGGTTCCCCCTTAAAATCAGGGGGTCTGGTATAGACCCACATCTTCTTGTCCCTCTTGACATTGATACTTAAACCACCTCATGTAATGGGGCCTGACTTTTTTTTTTTTTTTTTTTTTTTTTTTTTTAGGGGGAGACCCATGTTTTTTTTTGTTTTTTTTTGTATGGGGTCCCATCCATTAATATCTATACCAGACCCTCATCTAGGATGAGGTTTGGTATGGATTAAGGGAATCCCAAATTGCTTTGTTTACAAACAAAAGAAAGTGGCCATAGCTGGCAATAAAAAACAGCTTTTTTTTCCTTTGTAAATATGAGTTTTGCAGAAGTTTGTATACATCATACAGATGTACTACTACACAGACAGATTCAGACCACCCCCCAGCCATGCTATTTAAAAGAATTTTGCCTTTTTAATGTTTCCCATTAAGCAATAATAAAATTGCTGCTCCGCGTTCGGCTTATCCCTAGTCACAAAATAGCGAGGCACAGAACATACGCTTCAGCAACTCACAATATACACTTCAACTTCAATATTCACTTGAAAAATCAATTGTCGCTCTTGGGAACAGACATTATTCAGACTTAAGCCTCATACAACATCAGATTTTTGTCCGAACTTGCATACAAACAGTACACAATTGTCGGCCAACAAACACGAAACGTAGTGACGTACTATGTGAAATTTCAGCTCGAGCGCCACCCTTTGGGCACCTTCTGCTAATGTCGTGTTTGGTGAGCATTAATTCTGAGCGTGCGTCTTTTATACTTTGGACTTTTGTACACTCGATATGAAAATCTGACAACAGATCGTTGTCCGCTGAAAATTTACTAGCCTACCATCCAACATTTGATGGCGAAAAGTTGGACAACAATTGTTTGAAGGAGCATACTAACAGTTGGATTTTAGGAAAACAGTTTGTCATCACACAATTCCCTTATGGAAATCCGATCGTGTGTACGAGGCTTTAGATTTAATTTCTTTATTAAAAGAGCAATAGATCCAAAGACTAAAGAGTAATTTTGCTGAAGCTCCATGTGGATGACAAAAAAAAAGGAGTGTCCAGTGACCAGGTCTCTGATTAAGTACCCTTGCTCTGTCCCACGCGCGAACAGTAACGTGCATGGAGCCAGTCAAAGGCGCCGACACCTGCAGTCCTCTGTGTACCAAACAGTAAAGACTCTCATAGGATCCCATAAGTACTGCTTCCAGTACTTTCACTGCATCACTATCATCCCTTGCCAGCCAGTGATGGGCAAACACCATTTGCCCTGCAATAAAATACTTAAACAGATCAGGGAGAGCTAAACCTCCCTAACCATATGGTTCCTGTAATGTACGGAGACCTATTCTAGGATGACCAGTGCACCACAGGAAAGAGCTGAACAGGCTATTTGAGCACTTAAAGAACGAGCATGGGACCCAGATTTGAGTATTGCGCAAAAAATATAAGAAAACTGGTAGTATCTTCATTTTAAGAAGATTCACCCTACTGATTAGGGAAAGTGGTAAATGTTTCCAGGTGTCCAACTGTGTCTTAACCTTTGTGAGCAATGGCAGTAGATTGAGTGATAGGTAGTCACTAACCTTGGAGGTTACACGAACACCCAAATATTTGAATTTGGAAACCAAAGCTATATGGGACCAAGGGTGATGCCTGCACCTGAACACCCATTGTCAATGGCCATGACATTGGACTTCTCCCAATTAACTCATAGGCCTGTACATTTTGCAAAGGTGCCTAGGATTTCAAATGCTGCTTCCAGTGAGGGTCCGGAATCCTCTAAAAAAAGAAGCATGTCATCCGTGCATTAACGTATGCCTCCTATTTTAAGGGCCTTCACCTCTGTGGATGATCTTAGAGCAATGGCTATGGGTTCTATGGCAAATAAAGCTGGGTAGGGGAACACGACACCCCTGTCGTGTTCCCCTACCCACCGAAAACTGTGTGTAAACTGATGTGCCTATCTTAATGGTCGCCTTGGGTTTGCTATAAAAGCAGAGAAATACAGATAAGGAAAATATCTCCAAATCCCACTGTGGCCATATAATGTCAGTCCACAGAATCAAAGGCTTTGGCCATGTCTAAGGACACTATCACTCTGGCCCCAGGGCGAGTATGGTTGATCTGCAAGTGCGCAAATAGCCTGCAGAGATTGGTGTCGGTGGATTTCTGGGGAATAAAGCCTGTTTGATCTATATCCACCAGCGTGGTGATCAACTTTGATAATCTAGTAGCTAGTATTTTTGTGAGAAGCTTAAGATCCTGGTTAAGGAGAGCTATGGGTCTATATGAGGAACAGCTCAGAGGTTCCTTGCTCGGTTTGGGCAGCAGAACCACCTGAGCCTCCATGAGAGTCTGGTAAAATCTTGTTTTCAAGGCAATATTGGAACAAGGTCTTAAGTCTTGGTCCAAGAGTCTCTGAGTGTAACCTATACCATTCTATGCAAAATCCATCTGGCCCTGGTGATTTTTGCGGTGGGAATGATCTGATTGCAGTTTCAATTTCTTTTTCGGTGATCTCGATAATTTTGGAATGCGTATGGAGGCGAGCAGGGATTCAAGATCCTGTAGGTATGTAGAGTGTGCTATAGTCGTCTACAAAGGTGTTTAGAATATTGTTTGGGTCCGATAGTAGTGTTCCATGGGAATTGGTAATACAAGGGATATTAGTCTGGACTCTTTGTTGCGCAACCAACTTAGCTAAGAGTTTCTCATTTTTATCTCCTTGCTCCAAGAAGAGGGACTATGCCCTCTTCTCCCAAGAGGTGTGTGTTAACTTGGTGAAATGCAATGCCAGGAGACGCTGAGCCTCAAGCAGTTCAGTGTAGGTGATGTCTGACTGATTAGCTGCATGTGTCATCTCACACATCCTCTCTCTTTCCTGCAATTCTTGCGACTCAGCGTTAAATTGTTTGCGTGCTTGTTTGATTGCCGAAATATATTGTCCTTTCATACATGCCGTGAAGGCATCCCAAACTACAGGCAAGGTGGCTGACTGCAGGTTATTCTCCCAGTAACCAGAAAAAAACTGGTGCCACCTGGGAGACGACCGATTCTACTTCCAACCTTCCTGGTCTTAACCGCCACGTACCCCCTCTCATGGGTAGAGGCAAGCCGAAATTCACACGTAAGGGTGTGTGGTCTGACAGACCCCCAGCCAGATAGTTAGCCCACCAACTGTAGCATTGAAGCGTTTGCGAATGCCAAATCAATCCTTGAGGATGACTTATGTGTTTTGGATAAGTGCGAGAAACTTTTTGTAGTGGGATTTTTCCATCTCCATAACTCTGAGAGCAGTCGTCTCAGCCCAAACTGACATATCTACCAACGCGGCCCTCTTGGAGTTGGATGAATCTAGAGTAGCGTTAAAAATATCATCAAATTCACCAGCCACAATGAGAAGCAGATGTAGAAAAGGAGAGAACTTACAGGTCATACAGCACCTGCTGTTCCGCTGATGAAGTCCCGCCTACTTTCTGGGACGCAACGCGTACGGACCACGTGACCTGCGTCGTGACGTCATCCGCCAGCTGACACACTGATCCATGCATGGTACTTTTGATCTGAGCACTCAGCACTGGAGATCAGTGCCTTTAAATGTGAGTGGTATTTGTTTTTATTTATTTGTTTAATAAATCTACATCAACGGAGAGCACTAGATTTGCCTGTTCTTTTTTATATGATATCACATTGATCTGATGACACGGAGGAGAACCTTACCTGGAAATGCTTCCGCTTGGTCTGCTGTAATCTTATGATCTACCCTTGATGGGAACATGCGTTTTTGACCTATCTGATTTATCAGAGGTCCACTTGTTGAGGTGAGAGTTCAACTTGCTCAATGGTGAAGGAATCACATTGTCACTTGATTTATTGATTGAAGATACATTACACAAGTGGACTCTTTCTGAATATCTCTTTCACTATATGGACTTTTTACTTATATATTTTTTTCACTTTATGATATTTACTGTATTATTTTGTATTTGCGCTGTACTGATATATTTTTTGAATTTTGAAATGTGGGATTTGGTAATTTGACCTACAGTATTCTAGCTGCATTTTTATATTTCTTTTCACTGTATTTGTTGTGTTTCTTAGCGCTGGTTGATTTTTTACTTTATTTTTCATACAGCACCTGAACCTGAAATGGCGGTGGAACATATACATTTACTAACACCATCTCATGCATGTAGAAGTCAGCAACCACAATTGCGTACCTGCCCCCTAGATCCATGATAACTTTTTGAACAGTACAAGGGACTGTTTTACTGATCATACGTACATCACGGCATACGTAGAGTATGTACTGCACGTTGGATACAGGCGTGACGCATTGTCAAACCCCTATTACCATTTAAATACGTCTCCTGTAAGAAGACAAAGTGCTGTTTAAGAGGTTTTAAGTATTGGAACATTAGGGCACAACTGAATTTATCGTTAAGGCCTCTAACGTTCCAAGACAACAAAGCAATTACAGTTCCAGCCACGGAGATACCTTAAAAAAAAAAAAAATTTTATATATATATATATATATATATATATATATATATATATATATATAAAAGGACAAATATTTTCCTTAATGCTAGCGATCAGTGACCCCTGAGAGTCTCATCCATTGTATAGATCTCAGATAGCAAAGGGTGGCTTATGGCACATTGCACATGCAAAAAAAAAACCCCAATCCCACAAAACTCCCTGCTGCGGAGTAAAACATTTAACCAATACACGCAGTGTAGTCCCAAAACTAGTTTAACTCACAAAAAACGTGACCAAGAAAAAGAAAAAGGGAATTTAGGTCCAAAACATTGTTCGTAGCAAGAACCTAACAAAATAGCACAAAAATAGGAAGAAAAAAATCTGTTCAAGCGTTGACTCCTGTCCGTGCCCCTAAAGGGGGTAAAGGTCAACCCACAGCCCACATATTATCAGGAGTGTCAATGTCTGTATACACTCGATGTAGGAGCCTCACCAGCAGGGGTATGAAAAGGAAAAAACAGGCATCCTCTAGGGAGTCCTAACCCTGCCAGCGGAGTCAATATGAATCAACACATCTGAACATTAGGGTGTATACGTGGCCCCTTGATGCAGGCCATCCACCCCCCCCCCCCCCCGGTAAAAAACAAAGTCCCCAAAACTGGACAAGAAAAGTAGAATCTTATTTACTGTTTTACAGCGTGTCGATCCACTCATTGGCCTCCTTAGGTGTATCAAAGAGTCGGACCGTGCCTTTGTGAGGGATCCTCAGTCAGCTGGGATAGAGCATACCGTATTTGATATTCTTTTCCCGGAGGCGGCATCTCACCTTGTTGAAAAATCGACAACGTTTCTGGACCTCAGCAGAGAAATCCGGGAACAGCATCAATTTGGTAGTTCAGGATGCTTCCTTGCCTCCATTGGGATCATGTTCCTATACCAGAAGTTCAAAAATCGCACCAGAAATGGTCTGGGTGGTGCGCCCTCTGGGCGTCTTCCTGTTGGTACTCTGTGCGCCCTCTAAACCACATACGTGGGCAGCATATCTATTAGATTCAACAATTGTTTGAACAGGTTTTCAGCAAAAAATGCAGTTTTCTGGCCTTCTGCACCTTTCGGCAGGCCTACCACGCAGATATTATTTCGCCTCTGTCTGTTCTCGGCATCGTCCATTTTATGCACTAGGGAACTCACCAGCAACTGCAGCTCTACGATTTGTGTGGTGTGCGAGCCCTGCTGATCCTCTACCGTGCCAATCCCCCTCATTTTATCCAGATCATGGCATATCAGGGTGCACTCTGATGCCAGGTGATCGATGCGGACCATCATCATGGATTTAAAGCCCTCAATAGCAGCCAGAATCAGTTTAGTGATGGACTATGGTGCTGTCTCCAGCTCTGCAGCAGGGAGAGCAGCCTAATGTGCAGCCGAGGAGGGTACTGACATACCGGAGAAGATGCAGATATTCCTGGTCTCTGCACTGTCCCCAGCCCACTCCATACACTGGAAGTTGAGGCTATCATGGCGCCTGGCTAACTTGCACCCCACCCCCTCACAACGCGCTGTGGTTTTGAGTCCTTTTGCAGGTTACCTCTGCCTTTAGCCAACATGATCGCCGCTGTACGAGGATCCTCGATGCCTGCGGGAGCTGCCGTGTGCTTTTTGGGCATGCAGGCAGTTCAGGACGAATTGGCATGGAGCTCTGAGGTCCCACATCCGTTTGGTCTCACATCCCGGCCACGTCCCCATGCTGAATGAAACAGGGTCTATGAATAGAGGGGGCAAACCGTTCATTTATCTGCCAATCCTCCATTCATAGATCCGTATTGATTTCGAGACGCTGTAGTACAGCTTTTATGAATAGAGAAGCTGAGTGGAAAGGGCAGGCATAGATGAGAGCTCTTGACAAGTGCCCATCACAGCTCTGTTGGCTTTATAACTGAGTAAACTAAAAGCGTTTTTTTGGGCTAACAAAGAATCCTGTTCCTTTAAAGCATTTTATACAGCACAGTGCTTGTGCTGTGTCATTTGTCCCCCTGTATCACCTGAAATACCAGGCCGATCCTGCCAGTTTATGCCCTTCCCTTGGTAAACTGACCACCGTGCATCATGGTTGCTGAGCTCTGACACCATGGTCAGTTTATGTGCCTTTGTCATCAGCTCTCTCCTCTGTGCTCTCTACCCACTCCCTCCTTGCCTGCCTGTCGGATCCTGTAACAGGGCACGTCCCCGCAACTCATTCTGTTCTCATAACACTTAAAATCTTACACAATCCTCCTCCTTCCCTAATGACAGCTGCTCCCGTCTGTGCATTTTATTTAAAAAAAATGCCTCCTTTACCGAATTTCAGAGTGGCTCCCTGCATTCATGTGACCCGTTGGCTCTCTCCTCCTCCAGTCCTGGCTGACATCAGCTAGGAATTTTGGCCCCGCCCACTGCATCTGTCAGCCTGGCAGAGGAGAGAGTCGGCGGGTCATGTGATTGCGGGAAACTGCTATGAAATACGGCAAATAAGGCATTTTTTAAAATAAAACACAGACAGGGGCAGCTGTCATTAGGGAAGGGGGAGGATTGTGTAAAGTTGGCAAAGTGTGTTAACAACCACTTTAACCGCTTGCCGACCACCCACCATTATTATACTGTGGCAAGGTGGAAGAATCCTGTGAATCGCCGTAGCTGTACATTGGCTCGGGAGTTCGCTTTTGTGGGTGCATGCGCACTCCCATTGGCTAGCGGGGGAGCCAATCAGCAGGTTCAGCGGACTCTATGTTCGCCAGCCACATGCGAACATTCCCCGCAGTGACAGAATGGGGATCTGCCTGTGTAAACAAGGCAAATCTCGTTCTGACAGGGGAAATCACACAGATCCTGTCTTTCTGCTATGCAGGAAGACGGATTTGTGTGTTGTCCCAATGAGCCCTTCCCCCCTACAGTTAGAACACAAAGTGAGGGAACACATTTAACCCCTTGATCGCCTCTGATGTTAACCCTTTCTCTGCCAGTGTCATTAGTACAATAACAGTGCATATCTTTAGCACTGATCACTGTAATAATGTCACTGGATCCCAAAAAAAGTGTCGTAAAGGTCAGTTAGATTGTCTGCTGCAATCCCGTTAAAAATCACTGTTTGCCGCCATTACTAGTAAAAAAAAAAAAAAAAAGCCATAAAAGTCTATCCCCTATTTTGTAGACGCAATAACTTTTGCGCAAACCAAGCACGCTTATTGTGATTTTTTTTACCAAAAATATGTAGGAGAATACATATGAGCCTAAACTGATTAAAATATTTTTTTTTTTTTTGGAAATGTTTTATAGCAGAAAGTAAAAAGCTTTTATTTTTATTTTTTTTAAACTGCAGAGGTGATCAAATACCACCAAAAAGAAAGCTGCCAAACGGCAGGCTTCTGTCGGACAGACCGACATACACACGGGCTGAATTTCGGACGGTCTTTATTGTCACCCGGCTCGGCCCGTGTGTATGGGGCTTTAGTCAGGTCTTAAATGGTGTAGAGCAGAGATATGCAACTAGTGGACCTCCAAAACTACAAGTCCCATCATGCCTCTGCCTCTGGGTGTCATACTTGTGGCTGTCAGAGTCTGGCTATGTCTCATGGGACATGTAGTTCTGCAACAGCTGAAGGTCCGCTAATTGCATATCTCTGGTGTAGAGGGAATGAATCTCTTTGAGTAGCACTCCTAGGAGCAGTGGCTTAAGATCCCCTCGTTGCTTAAGTAGAGAATAGGTCTGCAAAAAGGAAGATGTCAAAAGCAAAATGTATAAAGTCCAAATGTAACTTTATTCAGATTCTTATAGCAGAAAAATACAACGCATTTTGGAGCCACTACACGCTTTCCTCAACAGTACCAAGCCCTGATGATAGGGGCCCTTTAGAACACCAAAATGCTTTGCATCTTCATAAGAGTTAAATAAAATTAATTACGGTAGATAAAATTAAAGTGTATCTAAACTCAAAAACAGAAATGTAATATATTGCAGCTTTCTAATCCTTAGATGTGGTGGCTGCAAGTTTTATTTATTTATTTTGTTTACAAACTTTTTATTAGGTACAAAACATTATAACAAAGTCCAGTGAAGTACAGTATATAAAAGTCATTGAATTTAGGGATTATGACAAAATAATATCATACATGAATAATTATTTCTTATATTTAATACAAGTGGTAAACAAATAATCAGGTAGTAATTTAAAGTGGAGTTCCACCCCCAAAAAATAAATAAATAATTATTAATGTGCTTAAAAAATAAAATAAAAATAAATAACATTTGGAGAAAAAATTTGATTTAATTGGCATCTAAATGCCTGTTGCTAGGGGGTCCCTCGTAGTCTGCCTCCTTCGGCGCCTGGGCTCCTGATATCACTTCCCTCGGCGCAGGATGGGAGATCGCTCTCCCCCCTCCCTCTTGTTAATCATCTGGGACATAAGACAGGTCCCAGATGATTGCGTGGCCAGTCGCGGCACGGCTCACGCATGCGCAGTGCATGCCGGGCTGTGACGCCACAGCCGGGTGCCCACAGTTAAAATGCTGGCACCGCTAAGTGGAGAGGGAGACGAGCAGGGCTTCGATCCCCCGCATAGCTGGACCCTGGGACAGGTAAGTGTCCGATTATTAAAAGTCAGCAGCTGCAGTATTTGTAGCTGCTGATTTTTATTTAACTAAATTTTTTTTTTTAAGCGGAACACCGCTTTAAAGTATGGGTTTTTTTTTTTACTGAGTGAAATTAGTTGAAGAAGGATTCTCTAACCAGGATTTAAGAGGTGGTCTGAACGTGCAAGTTTTCTTTTTTAAAGCTAATTACATATTCTGCATATACAGAAAAATACGGGTTCAATACAGAAATTCAGGGTCCTTGTAACTTCCTGTGCACCAAACTGAAATCTCAGACAAAATGCTTTTAGCCTTCCCAGTTCTCTGATGTGGACTGGAGAACACTTCCCCCAATGTAATGGAGAAGAGGTCTTCTATAGTCCTCACAACCTTCCTGTCCCAGGATGACAATGCTGTTCCTCCCCTAGAAACTGTACAGTGAGTGAGCGCTGTCAACCTAGAACAATGTTTCTCGACTCCAGTCCTCAAGACACCCCAACAGGTCATGTTTTCAGGATTTCCTTCAGATGAAACGGCTGTGGTAATTACTAAGTCCGGCCATACACAGGTCAAATTTCTAAAGAATTTTCTTTCCAAAATCTTATCTAAGAATTTTCAGTTGGATTTCGCACCATTAGTGGGGCTGCAGCAACAGCCAATTTTCGTGTGGCCATCGAATTTGAGAAATCGGACATGTTGGAAATTTTTGGAAAAACAAACAATTTTCTAATCAATGATGGGAGACTCGTGCGAGAAATGTAATCGAAAAAGAAATGTGCATGTGCAAGAAAAGAAAATTTCCGGAAAGAAAAGAAGATTCCCAGCCATGAAAAATATTTTATGTAGCAACAGGAGGTGAAATGCTTGGTTGGCCGAATTTCAAAATTTTCTGATTTTCAAAAGATTTTTTTTTTTAAATTCGACCAAGTATAGCCAGCCTTAGGCAGTGAAACTAATCAAAATCACGTAAAATAATGGAAAGCCTGAAAACATGACCTGTTGGGGTGCCTTGAGGACTGGAGTTGAGAAACACTGCTCTAGAACAGAAGGTGTGCTATTGGCAGGATTACTTGGTCAAAATAAAGGGAAAATCTCGAAAATTAACTAATGCCTCTATCACATCTAAGTGGTAAGCTGCGATAGATTCCATTTTTGTTTTTGAGTTTGGATACGCCAAATCCTGTACTTTATAAATTTTTCTTTTGCCGCTGCCCATTAAAACAATAAATACTTACCAGTATATCACACCTGAGACACCCACAATGTAACAAACTTCAAAACTACTGGCACACACTAAATTTAGGTCTACCTGGTTTATGAGGTGCGTCTCCAGATCGGCTGCTGTGAGAGTGGACTGCATCTTCTCCTAAAAGAGTTCAAATCATGGAAAAAGAATAGAATTGAGATTTCCAAGCTAAAACTCAAAATAAACAGTTTACAATCTGTCAAAAGCTCACCACACATGTTACAATCTCACCTTACAATCTCCTTCTGATCTACCAGACGCTATGCAATGCAAGAAGCTGCCAGATTACATACAGTTTGATTGGATAGATAAGGTAGGTGCCCATATTATATAGTTTTGGAAAATCTAAAACTTATTGCTCAAAAATTGTATGGTTGGATTGTAACAAGCATTGTGACAATTGAGCTCACCACAAATGTTACAATCTGACTGTACAACCTCCAAGGTGGCCATAGACTGTGCAGTCTCCTTTAACCACTTGTCAACTGGCCACTTTTACCCCCTTTTCCTGCCCAGACCAATTTTCAGCGATGTTACACTTTGAATGACAATTGTGCGGTCATTCAACACTGTACCCATAAGAAATTGTTATCATCTTTTTCACACAAATAGAGCGTTCTTTTGCTGGTATTCAATTATTGCTGGGTTTTTCATGGTTTTGAAAAATAAACAAAAAAAGACCAAAAAAAAAAAGTTTTTCATCGTTTTTTATAAAATTTTGCAAACAGGTCATTTTTTCCACTGATGAGGAGGCAGCACTGATGGGTGACACTAATGAGGTGGCACAGATGGGACTGCATGGATAATAAGTGCCCTGATTATCAGTGTAGATGTTCCTTTCGCACAAACTGGTTATCGTCTCTCCTCATGCGGTCAGCATGAGCAAAGGAATGCCGATAACCTGCTTGTGTTTACATCATGATCAGCTGTGATTGGACACAGCTAATCGTGTGGTAAAGGCCACGTTTTTAAGGTGGGCATAGACCGTACAATCTCCTTAAGGCTCAGTTCACACTGACGTGACTTGTGATCCAACGTGTGAGACCACAAGTGGCATGACATGTGAAATCCCATGTTAATCAATGAGAGCTGTCATAATTAGCACTACTGAAGTTTCTTTAGAAAAGGTTTCTGTACTAGTTCAAGGCGACGTCTATCCAACTTGTGCCCATAGACTTTAATGGAAGTTGCAGGCAGATTACCCAGGCATTCCCAATAGTCACTTTTAAAGTCGCATCAAAGTAGTACTCAAGTCACCAGCAAATCGGCCAGGAAGTCGCCTGGCAAAGTTGCAACTTTCAGGTCGCAGTAGTGTGAACCGAGCCTTAAAAGGGGTTGTAAACCCTCATGGTTTTTTACCTTAATGCATTCTATGCATTAAGGTAAAAAACCTTGTGTCATGCTGCAGTTCCCCCCCCCCCCCCCCCAGTGCCCCCATTTTACTCACCTGAACCCGGACTTTTTCTCCCCGGGAACGAGCACACCAGCTCTGGTGTTCTGTCAAAAACTGTCCGGCCATCGCATAGTGTCCGCCCCGTACTGAGCAGGCACAGAGCTTGCGCAGTACGGAGGAGAAGGAGACTCCGAAAGTCTCTGAAGAACGGTGCCTGGGCACTGAGTCCGAGTGGACATACGGTAGCACATAGTAACAGGGCCCCCTGCAGGCTCGCTTCCCTCGCCACGCTTTGGGCACGGCCTCACTTCGCTCAGCAATTTTTTATTCTAACTCTATGTCCACTTGGATGATGGGTCTTGAACCTGGATTCATCTTCGGAGACTTTCAGCGTCTACTTGTCCTCCGTACTGTGCAAGCGCAGTTCAGGGCGGACACTATCCGACGGGGGACAGTATTCGACACAACACCAGCTGGTGTCTTGTGTCCTGATTGGATAGACTGATAGCAGCGCAGCCATTGGCTCCCACTGCTGTCAATCAAATCCAATGGTGCAGGCTCCATGGGATGGGGCCGAGTCTTGCTTTCTGTGACAATAGACGCAGAAGAAGGACTCAGGAGCACACCCGCACGGGTGTCCCGAAGGAGAGGAGGATCGGGGCCACTCTGTGCAAAACCAACTGCACAGAGGAGGCAAGTATGATATGTTTGTTTGTTATGTAAAGTGGTTTAAAAATCTAAACATTTTTTACTTTATTGCATTCCTTACATTAAGGTAAAAAAATGTTTGGGTGTCAGCATCCCCCCCTCACTTACCTGAGCCCTCATTCGACCCAGCACCACGCACATATGCAGCTCTTCTTTCCCCTCACTTCCAGGTCTTGCTGGCTTTGCTGGGGCACAGAGAGCCATTGGCTCTCCATGCTGTCACTCAAATCCAGAAGGGAGGGAGTGGGGCCGAGTCCGCTGTCTGTGTCAATGGACGTAGCAGTGGGGCTCGGGTGCAAGTACACATGAGTGCCACTATGGGGGCACAGGACAGAGGGGAGGGGCCAGGAGCGCTGGTGGGGACTCCAAAAGAGGAGGTTAGCGGCTACTCTGTGCAAATCCATTGCACAGAGCAGGTAAGTGTAGGCACTTTTGTTTGTTTTTTTAATTTACGTTTACAATCACTTTAAAGGTGGCCATAGCCTGTACAATCTCTTTAGGAGAGCCACAGACTGTACAATCTCTTTAGGAGAGCCACAGACTGAACAATCGCCTTTAAGGCAGCCACAGACTGAACAATCGCCTAATGGGAGCCATAGACTGTACAATCGCCTATTGGGAGCCATAGACTGTACAATCGCCTATTGGGAGCCATAGACTGTACAATCGCCTATTGGGAGCCATAGACTGTACAATCGCCTAATGGGAGCCATAGACTGTACAATCGCCTAATGGGAGCCATAGACTGTACAATGGCCTAATGGGAGCCATAGACTGTACAATGGCCTAATGGGAGCCATAGACTGTACAATCGCCTTATGGGAGCCATAGACTGTACAATCGCCTTATGGGAGCCATAGACTGTACAATCGCCTTATGGGAGCCATAGACTGTACAATCGCCTTATGGGAGCCATAGACTGTACAATTGCTTTATGGGAGCCATAGACTGTACAAATGCCTTACGGGAGCCATAGATGTAGTAAAATGTGACCGACTTAGGTACAGGTCTTCATTGATTAAAATATCAAACTATGTACTTCTCTAGGTAAGAAATGAGGAAGTGCAAATGAACGTCACCAGTAAAAAACAAAAATGATGTTGAACTGTAATTATATTTCAGGGTAAGGCTGGGTTCACACTGCTGCGGCTGGGAGACCCGGATGTGATTCGCACCGCACTGCAGTGCAAATCACATCCGATCTCTGTGCGATGCGAGTTCAGCCATACAAATAGTATTAAAGTATTATAGTATTAAATAGCACTTTTTTTGGTGTTCACACCATGCGATCCGATTCCTGTCCGAGTTTGCAGATCGCACTGCGATATGCGAACTGATCTGGGGGTGTCATTAAGGTTTCACTGACACTCCCAGCAGTCCGCATAGGGCAGTGTGAACTGCCGGCGGGAGGCATGCAATGCGGGAACCCGCCGTGGATTCGCGGCGTTCCCGCATCGCTTCAGTGTGAACCCAGCCTAAAGATTAAAGTACTGTGCTGAAGCAAGAGGGGGAGCATGACAGCAACCTTCTTGGAAGGAGACATCATCATCTGCAGCCTTCATCAATGATTTATGTTAAGGCTGCATTCACACCTGAGTGTTTCAAAGTCGCACGTTTTTGTTCAGGTCACTAATTTAAAAGGCAGAAACACTCTGTAACCTGCCCCAAAGAAGCTCATGTTCTTTTTTGAGCTCAGGGCGTTTTGCTTCAGGTGGCAAAACGCTCAGATGTGAACAGGTGCCATTGAAATTAATGGGATTTTGCTAGTTGGGTGTATTTCCGGCAATTTACAAGTTGAAAACACTCAGGTGTGAATGCAGCCTTAAAGAAACCTGTCAAGTGTATAACATGGAGGCCGACCTCTCCATCCTATAATGCTAGATGCCTGTCTGTCACGCTGACTCTCCCGGTTCAGTACTTTGCATCTCTGACGCTTGACAAGTATGCTCTGACTTTCCTAACCTGCACACTTATTCTTGGTCAGCACACGGGAAAGTATAAAAGGTAGACAGTGTTCACAGCCAGGCGACCAGCATGTTCAGAGCAAGGAAGCACTGGCAATGAGTCGGGGTGCTCCCCTTTGAATCACAGCGGTGTCTCTCCACCACGGAGCGCAGGACATTCCCATTATACCAGATCCTGACTACTCGCTTTAAAAGCTATACTACTTTACATTTATAATCACTGGTTATCAAGAAATATTTGCTTGAAAGTGATTGAATCCAAAGCTGACCATACACACATTAAATAATCTCATCACTCGATATTGCACTCTCTTGGATGAAAGAATTGGATTGTCCATAAATCACAATAAATGTTTTTTCAATCAATAAATTATCACGTGTCCTGAATAGGAGAGATTGATTGTTCCTGGCAAATCCAATCTTTCCCGTGATAAATAATTGTTTTTGAGCAAAGCATATTGGAAACATTTATATTTATGTTCTATTGTTATGATTGCTGGGCATATGTCCAGCATAACATCCACCCAATAAAGCAGACCTTCACTCATGATTAACACATACCATCATTCTGATTCTACCCCCTCCCTATTATCGGCAACGTTTTCCTCTGTGAGGATGATGCAGCCTCCTGAAATAATATCAAACATCCCAGGGGGCTTCAAGACTATTCCTCTAAAGAAGTGGTCTCAAAACTGCTGCCCTTGCACTGGTGCCAACAATAAGGTGCCATCCCTTCCACTGACACCAAAGATGGGGCATAATTCTTCCTACTGATATAAACGATAGGGCACTATTCCTCCCCCTGACAACAAACATGGGGCACTATTGCTCCCACTAACACTAGGCACCATTTATTTGACTGACACCAATGATGGGGCACTATTCCTTTGACCAACACCAACAGCAGGGCACTATTCCTCCCCGACACCAACGACGGGGCACTATTACTTTAACTGATACCAACGACAGGGCGCCATTACTCCCCCTGACAACAAAGGGACACTATTCCTCTTCCCACTGGGTCATTTTCTACTCCTCCTGGCCACAGTTCAGCCCACCTAAAGCCTGGAGGACAGTAAACAGGCCCTTTGTTTAACCACTTAAAGCAGTTATATAGTGAATTGTATTACTTTTACCTACAGGTAAGCCTATAATAAGGCTTACTTGTAGGTGAAAAGAATATCTCCTAAACCTGTACGGTTTAGAAGATATTCCCCTTGCAATGAGCCGCTGACTTCAGCGGCGCATGCGCACAGGGGATTCTCGGCTGAAAGCCCGGCAGACGCCGGACCCTGCCGGAAAGAAGTCTCCAGCGTGGGAGTGACGACATCGCGGCTCCAGCCACTCACAGCGCTCAAGCCGTGATACCCGGAAGACACGCCGAGGCAACATGTGAGCTCCTTCCGCGTGGACCAGGTGAGTTACAGATGCCTCGTTCTAAGGTAAATATTTCATAATGAGCTAGTATGCGAGACATACTAGCTCATTATGCCTTTTGCCTTACAGGTGTATATAAAAAAAAAAAAAAAATTTTGGGGTATACAATCGCTTTAAGGACCGAGCCCCTTTCTGAGATTTGTTGTTTACAAGTTAAAAAACATTTTTTTTTGCTAGAAAATTACTTAGAACCCCCAAACATTATACATTTTTTTTCTAACACCCTAGAGAATAAAGTGACACTTTTTTAAATTAAAAAATAAGACAACAGTAAAGTTGTCCAATTTTTTTTTTTATATTGTGAAAGATAATGTTACGCCGAGTAAATTGATACCAAACATGTCACGCTTCAAAATTGCGCCCGCCCGTGGAATGGCGACAAACTTTTACCCTTAAAAATCTCCATAGGCGACATTTAAAAAATTCTACGGGTTGCATGTTTTGCGTTACAGAGGAGGTCTAGGGCTAGAATTATTGGTCTACCAATAGCGGCGATACCTCACATGTGTGGTTTGAACACTGTTTTCATATGCGGGGGCACTACTCGCGTATGCGTTCGCTTCGGCACGCAAGCTCGGCAGGACGGGGCACGCTTACAATTTTTTATATTTTTTTTCTTAGTTTAAAAAAAAAAAGTGCAACTTTTATTCCTATTACAAAGAATGTAAACATCCCTTGTAATAGAAAAAAGCATGGCAGGTCCTCTTAAATATGAGATCTGGGGTCAAGGGGTCAAAAAGACCTCAGATCTCATATTTACACTAAATTGCAATAAACAAAAGAAATTGTCCGTGTAACGTTTTGACGTCGCTTTCGCCCTGCAGTGTCATGGAGACAGGTGAGGGCCATTTTCCCCTGACTTGCCTCTATATCAGCCCAGGAGACAGACGCGATCACCTCCGCCGCTGCCGATGGCTCCGGTAAGAGGGGGGGGGCACCGGATCACGGCGGGAGATGGGGGCCCTCTTCCGCCATCGATAAAAGTGATCTTGCGGCAAATCCACCACAGAGACCACTTTTATCTTGTACCCACCTGCCAGCCGAACATGGGTATACCGGGGTTATGGCAGCTAGCTGCTGCCATAACGATATCCGCCCCCAAAGTAGGGACGTACATAGGCGTGCGGCGGTCGGCAAGTGGTTAAGAGACCTTTAAGAGCTATGGGTGGAAGTGACGTTTTGATATCGCTTACGCCTTGCAATGGTATGGAGATGGATGGGTGCCATCTTACCCTCACTCTTCTCCATACCCAGGGAGGAGAAGCAGCCGATCGCCTCCGCCACTACTGACGGCTCCTGTAAGCGTCGGAGGGCACTGGAGCGCCGATCAAAGTGATCTTGCTGCGAATCCGCTGCAGAGACCACTATTATCAGAAACTGGACCGCCCGCTGAAGAAGAGGATACCGTGATTATGGCAACTAGCTATCCGGGGTTATGGAGAATGAGGTTTTTGTTTTTCAGCTTCCTACCACTTTAACAAAGTCATCTCATTTTAATTTTTATTTATTATTATTTTTTTGTAATTGCCCCAGATGACCAAGTGCATATAACATCTAGTCCTATTCAGATCTGTCCCTGGATTGCTAGGCAGCATGGTCAGACAGTCTACTTCACATTGTGGTAAAATTAGTCCCTTGTGTTACGTTTGGCAGTCCCACTGAATTGAATGCAGTGGTGCAGGTTTTTTTTTTTTTTTTTTTTTAGGGGGTAAAAACCTCTTCAGTGGCAGTCTATCATGGATCGCTCTTCAGAGGGTGACACATGTATAAACAAGCCCTAAAATGTCAGATTGGAGAGGGGACAAGGCACTGTGCTGGCCAGAGCTGGTACAAAGGGGGGATGGGCGGATTCCCTGGGTGGTACAATTTATTGGGGGTGGGGGGATGCAGTGAAGTTTCCTTCTAAAACAGCCGTCACTAGTTTGCTGGGACCGCGGGTTTCCCCAGCAACCAGTGACGCTGCATGCGTGCGCTGCCCCTTGCTCCTCACCGCAGGTCTCGGAGTTGACAGAAGACCAGCTCGCACTCACTGGCCAAGAGTAGGGGCATGACGTCACGTGCGTGCCCCACCCCCTGCTATTCGCGGTCCCCGGCTCTCCATATCTCGCAGCTTACGCCCCTTCAGTATTTCAGTTGTGCCCTCCTGCATTCAAGGTATGTGGGCCACATGTTAACTAGTGATCACTAATGAGCATATTTTGTTAAAGGTCACACTGACAGGCACCTTTTTTATGTTAAGGGGAACTCTGATGGACACATTTTATTTTAGGGGGCATGCTGATGGGCATATTTTCTTAAGGGGAACACTGATGGACACATTTTGTTGTGTCCATCGGAGTGCCCATTAACATAAAAGGAGCCCATCAGTGTGACCCTTATTTTATGTTAAGGGGCACGCTGATGGGCACATTTTATGTTAAGGGGCACGCTGATTGGCATATTTTATTTTAAGAGCAACACTCATGGGAACATTTTGTATTAAGGGGCACTCTGATGGGTAGATTTTACGTTAAGGGGCACGTTTTGTTGTGCCCATCAGAGTGCCCCTTAATATGAAATGTGCCCATCAGGGTGCCCCTTAACATACAATTTGCCCAGAGTGTCCCTTAATATAATAAGTATATTCTTGTTTTGAAACAACATTGATTCTTTCTTCAAAACGGGGCGGGGGGAGGGGGGCGGTGCAGTTAGCCATCTTCGCCCTGGGCACCAAATGGCCTTGTCCCAGCACTGGTGCTGGCTGTATCTCCACTCACAGGAACACCCTTAATTTGGGCTTCAAAAGGCAGTAAAGCTACAGCCAGCACATAGAGGTAAGTTTAGGAGAAAACAGGGCCACCAATCAGAACAGGACCAAGCGCTATAATCACTTCCTGGGGATTTAATGCAGAACTAAACCCATGGATTTAACGGTTTCAGAAAACAGTTACATTCCTGGAATGGCGGAACGTAACTGTCACATTTACTTGTGCTTTCAACCAAACCGTCAAAACCATCCACTGGCTGGTGTCATAGCTGATCACATGTGCAGCATCATGGCAGTTGCAGATCAGAGGAAAAGACGGCGGCTTCCTTGGCTGAAAAGGAGAGAAGGGTTTAGATTTGCTTTAAATAACATTTTGAATTTTTTAATGAAAGTTCTCATTGACCGTATTTATCGGGGTATAACACTCACAGGTGTAAAACACGTACATTCATTTTAAGAGGGAAGTTGCAGGGAAAAAAAAACTTACATTTTAAATAATTAACTTTGAAGCAAAATAAGGGTCAGTGCCCATCTGCAGCCTCACCATTGCTATCAATACAGCCTGATCAATGCCCATCTGCAGCCTCACAAGTGCCATCAATGCAGCCTCACCATTGCCATCAGTGCAGCAGCCTCACCATTACCATCAGTGCAGCCAAATCAATGCTCATCTGCAGCCTCAAGGGGACAGGGAGGGGGGGCCGGACGAGCACTGACAGATTACATACAGTGAGAATCTCCTATGATAGACAGAACAGTGGTCCATTGGCAGTGGTCCATGTGACTGTGTTGATTGACTGTCACATGATCAAAAAGCAGCAATCATGAGCTTTCCATTAGCCGCTGGTAACTAGGAATGAGTGCCGGTGTGTTCGCACAGCCCGCCAGGATGTCGGCGCAGCGCTGCGCTAATCACAGGCAGTGAGACATTTCCTGATCTCTACACCCACGCATCAGGACAATGTCTCACTGCCTGTGATTAACGCAGCGCAGTGCCGACTTCCTGGCAGGCTCTGCACGTGGGCTGTGCGAACACGCCTGAGCTCATCCTTAATCTTTATCACAAAAGTGAAAGTAAAACCCAAATTTTGGGTTGTCTCCTGAAAAGTAATAGAGGGTAAACCTTCCAATGGGGACACTAGTTCTGGTGACCTGGGGGGGACCCATGAGTTTCCCTTGATTTTCAGCAAATTCTTCTCACTTCCTGTTTTGGCTATGGGACAGGAAGTAAAGGTAGATCTCCCCAGGGAGGACACAGAGGGGAAAAAAGAAAATATATATAAAAAAAACAACAGGGGTATATAATCTTCCCTCACTCTATTAAAAATGGAAAAAGTTCTGTCTATAGTTCTACTTTAACCCCTTGGAGCCTGCACCTCCCGGCCCTTTAAGGGGTTTAGGATGCTGGGAGGCAGGGTTTATGATCATGTGACTGTGTCGATTGACTGTCACATGATCAAAAAGCAGAAATCAGGAACTTTCCATTAGCTGCTGGTAACTAGGAATGAGCTCTGGCATGTTCACACAGCCCATGTGCAGAGCCCGTCAGGAAGTCAGTGCTGCGCTAATCACAGGCAGTGAGACATTTCCCGATCTCTGCAGCCGCACATTGGGACAGTGGCTCACTGCCTGTAATTAGTGCAGCACCGACTTCCTGGCGGGCTCTGCACATGGAGTGTGTGAACATGCTGGAGCTCATCCTTACTGGTAACTGTGCCAGGAGCGCGCAAAGCTGTATTTGTACTAACGCACGCAAATATGTGGGCACTTAGCACTAAGGCCCACCCACCGAGAGGCCACATATTTGCATGCGGCTGGCACCAAGAAGTTAAAGCTGGCACAGATGACTGTGTTCACTCTGAATACCCAAATCATGTGTGGAGAGAAATATATAAAGGGGTTCTTGCTTGCACATAGAAGTGAACACAACTTCCTCTTATTTACTAAACTAAAACACTCACTTTGCTAAGCAAACAGCCTTGTCCCCTATTGGTAAATAAAGTCAAATGAAGAGTGGGGGAGGGAAAGAAAAAAAAATAAGAGGACATTTCCTGGAGCAAGCAATGAAACCTGGGACTATCCTGGAAATCATGGCAGACACACACATTTCTTCCTAAGGCCTGATTCACACTTATGCATTTTGCATATTTACACTACAGCACATTTAACATGGTCTCCTATGGAACACATTCTGTAGTGCAAATCTGCAAAAAGCACTATAAATGCATAGGTGTGCATCCAGCCCAAACCTGCACCACTGCCACACAAACATCTCCTCTATGAGCCATCTCCATCCACCACCAGCCTATCCCTGCACACACAGCTCCACATACAGCCAATTACCTTTCCCAGCATCCCCAGCCTGCAAATGTACTACCGCTTCCGGGTTTGAGAGGGCTGGCTGAGTGACCAATCAGAGCAGAGGAGGAATCTAGGGCTGTCAACAGGGGGCAGGGCTTAGTGTGACGCGTACTGTGTAGTCAGGTGCACGTGCTGTACGTGGAGCAGTCCATACTCCTCCGTGGGGGGAGGGGGGCATTGTTGGTCAGACGTGGCAACAGATTTGCATCTCACACACTTCTCATTTGCCTTCAGTTCCGTCAATTGTGTGTTATCTCCTGGCTCTGTTTGTTGGATGAATTGTTTTATTGCCGTGTCACACACATGAGAACACACAGTAGATAAAGCGGAAAGGTTAGAGAATACAATGAGCGGTGCTTTGTAGGAATGTCTGAGGGATGGACAATAGGGAGAGGGCTGCTTTGCTGCCCTGCCTGGTGCATTGTAGGCAGCTTCAGCACTGTAGCTGCTGTGGAACTACAAGTCCCATGAGGCATTACAAGACTCACAAGAGCCACAAGCATGATTCCCAAAAGCAGAGGCATGCTGAGATTTGTAGTATCACAGCCGCAGAGCACTGAGATTGCCTAGTCTTGTTGTAGGTTATAATGTAATGTTGGCGCTACAGAAAACCAGACTGACCATAGAAACACAGGAGGAACCCCAACCTGGGACATAGAACCCTGGGCTGACCGTGTCCTAGGCAGGGCCAGGAGGTCCGATCCCCCATAAAATAGCTCCCCCTCCGTCTCTCTTTCTTTCCTTCTCTTTTTCTTCCTTCCTTTCTCTCTCTTTCCTTCTTTGTCTCTTTCTCTCTGCCTCCCTCCCTTCCTTCTTTCTTTCTCCGTCCCTCTTTCTTTCTCTCCCCCTCCATCCCTCTTTCTTACTTTTTTTTCTCCCTCCATCCCCTTTTCTTTCTCTCTCCCTCCCTCCATCCTCCTTTCTTTCTCCCTCCATCCCTTTTCCTTCTTTCTCCCTCCCTCCATCCCTCGTTTTCTTTCTTTCTTTCTCCCTCCCTCCCTCTTTTTCTTTCTCCCTCCCTCCATCACTCTTTTTCTTTCTCCCTCCCTCCCTCTTTCTTTCTCCCTCCATACATCCCTTTTTCTTTCTTTCTCCCTCCCTCCATCCTTCTTTCTCCCTCCCGCCATCCTTCTTTCTTTCTCCCTCCATCCCTCTTTCTTTCTCCCTCCCTCTTTCTTTCTCCCTCCCGCCATCCTTCTTTCTTTCTCCCTCCATCCCTCTTTATTTCTCCCTACATCCTTCTTTCTTTCTCCCTCTATCCATCCTCCTTCCTTTCTCCCTCCTTCCATCCTCCTTTCTTTCTCCATCCCTCTTTCTTCTCCCTCCCTCCATCCCTCTTTCTTTCTCCCTCCCTCCCTCTTTCTCCCCTCCCTCCATCCCCTTTTCTTTCTCTCTCCCTCCCTCCTTCCCTCCATCCTTCCCTCTTTTTCTTTCTCCCTACATCCATCCTCCTTTCTTTCTCCATCCATCCATCTCTCTTTCTTTCTCCCTCCCTCTTTTTCTTTCTTTCTCTCCCTCTGTCTCCATCCACCCTTCTTTCTCTTTCTTTCCTTCAGCAGCTCACAGCAGGAGTCCAGTGTGTCTCCATTCACTGTTTCAGGTCTGATTTCAGCCCAAATTTTGGTTGGAATTCGGACCTGAAATGGACCAAAAGACGCACAGGGCTGCTGTGCAATTTGCACCAGAGCAGCTGCGGAGATAAGTGAATTGGCTCCATAGAGAACCTGTCACAATCTCCTACTATGTGAACTGGATGCGGGTAAACCCTGCTAGGGGGTCCTAAGAAAGGAAAGGAGAGGCAGTGTCGAAATTCACTGTCGCTAAGTGGATTTGGCAAGTTATAATTCAAACTTATAATTTAAGGGGTAAGATTCCCCCTTTTCAAGTTAAGGCGCTCTCTACCAGGGTGGTTAGTGCTTCTTGGGCAGTGCGTCACCAGGCCTCCATGGCTCAGATCTGTAAGGCCGCAACTTCGTCTTCAGTACATGCATTCACAAATTTTATCAGGGGGATGTAAGGAGGTATGAGGATATCACCTTCGGGCACAGTGTACTGCAGAAAGCAATATAGGTCTTTAAGTCTGGGGGTACCCTGCGGGTTGTGTCTCCCTCCCCTCAAGTAGCATTGCTATGGGACGTCCCATGATGTACGATAAAGAAAATAGGATTTTTAAAACAGCTTACCTGTAAAATCCTTTTCTTGGAGTACATCATGGGACAAAGAGGTCCCTCCCCTCTTTTGGGGTTTAAGTATATTGCTTTGCTACAAAATGTATGTGCTCCTGGAAGGAGGAGGGATTATATAGCAAGTGAACTTCTTGTATTGGGTATACCAGTGTCCATCACCGGTAGGTGACCTATAACCCATTAAAGTTATTAGTTAAGGCTTTGTGTCCCATGATGTACTCCAAGAAAAGCATTTTACAGGTAATCTGTTATAAAAATCGTATTTTTTTTCCAGCACATGTAGCGGCCATAACCCATTGCAGGGCGACCTTGACCTAATGGGCGTACCGGTTACCTTCTCTTGGCCTGCTCTTCCACTTCTAGGGGTTCCCAGGGTTGATACCCAACGACTTTTTCACTGACATCGATAAAGTCCTTTCAAAAAGATTTTATTTTGCAGTAGAACTTTCAATCAACACAGTCTCTTAGGGAACAGAGGGCACGGGTGAAGAACTCAGGCACCTTGAACTGCAGGTCTAGCAAAGTCTC
Source organism: Lithobates pipiens (assembly GCF_037356315.1). Lineage (NCBI taxonomy): Eukaryota > Metazoa > Chordata > Amphibia > Anura > Ranidae > Lithobates > Lithobates pipiens. The sequence goes on from NW_027507685.1 coordinate 202,910,533, forward strand.
TATTTCCACCCAGAGAGTAGCCACTCGCAGCTGGGTACTTCAAGGCTGAACAGATCTCTAGCCAGAGATCATGGCAGTCAGCATGTTGACTCAAACTTGAACAAATAACTAAGGACAACCAGGAAATGTTTTCCTCCATACCTGGAACATTTCCCGTCTCCTTTATGGTACTGGAAAAGTGGAAATTTGTCAATGTCCTTCTCAACTCCGTAACCAGGCACTTCTCAGGATGCCACTTGCTGGCCCTCCTCCGAAGAATCATCCCCCGGTCACTTCCACGAGCTGCGGTATCCCTCCAAGCCGAGAGCACACCCGGACACCTTGAATCCTCCCTCAGTTACTGCACCTTGGACCAGCAGGTTCCGAGACTTGGGAACAGAGGAACCCTACCTCAGACCAGGCAGGTCTATCAGGGGCCACCGACAGGAACATGTTGCCGGATGTCGAACACCCTGTGACCGGGACCCCTCACGGGGCTAGCCCGGTCCTGGAACCAGACCAGACCACACGGGTCTCTCGAACAACTCTGGAATCCCGAACACGTGACCCACACCCGTTTAAGTACCCCCTCCCAGACTCCTCAGCGGGCCCCGGCACTCCCACTGATTGGCTCTTAGAAGGCCGATACCCAAACACCCAACCAGACTTGGCTCTAGCCCGTCATGTGCACCTCACCGTCCACATGACCAGGTAGAACTTCCAAACACAGCCTGGCCAGACTGGTGTTAAGGCCTACCTACACAATTAACCCTCAGAACCTTTACTGTTCTGAGGCCAAAAACTAAATTTACAAGCGTGTGACATTTGGTCCCAAATGTCATCCACTACACACAAATATAAAAATGTATTCTTTTTTCCCAAAAGGTGAACTTAGTCTTTAAGTCCTGTTGTGGACTGACAACACACAACATAATGTGGACTGGGTGGTGTCAGCCCTGCCCAGTGTTTTGTTTTTTTGCTAAACTACTTAACCACTCCAACTGTCAGATCTCTACAACACAAAGGCTGATCATTCTGTAGTCCATGATATGAACTAGAAGGGCTGTTTGAGATAACATAGGAAGTGTGAAAAGAACACAGGACAGCTCTGATCTTCTGACAAAATGAACAAGTATTTTATCCCAGATACATCAGATGCTTCCAATGATATATTAAACGGTCTAAAATGGCGCAAATAAGAGAAATTTATTGTTAAGGTTTTACACTTCCGATGATTAGATAAAAGAAAAAATCAGCCACAGAGTTGAGTAGATAAATCATTTTATTATCTGACGTACATCCATTTGTCCCGTATACAGGGTTAGTAAGACCACAAGTTACAGGCAGATCACAAGATTTTACGCAGGGTTACAGAAAGGGGCCCCAAAACACGTTCCAAGGGAAATATGTGGGGTCCGCTAAATGACATATTTAGTGACTTTCCCTCCCCCCCGGGGGGTCATATAATAAATCCCATCCTCATAAAAGTGTCATATACACCTCCACATGATATACTGCTTATCTGTATACAGGTAGTTACTGTATCAATATATATAGATATACAGATCATTGCTACTTTCTATATACTGTGTATTCCACGTCAGTCCTTATATTTCATATGGGACTATGATGTATGTCTATATAGATGCTGTGTAGACTCTTTAGACTGTGTATGGTCCTCCCTACATTCTGAATGAACCCCCCATATGGGGGTGTGCTAGCTAATACTTAGCACAATGTACAGACAGTCATTACTCACAGCACACAGAGTACCCCATGCTATGTACAGAGGAGGGGGCTGCATGCAGTGATCGGTTTATCCATGGTAGGATAGACAGGCTCTCTTTAAGTGGCCACAGAGCAGTTTTGTCAGAGGATTCAGGACACGGGGTGGCAGGGTTATTGCTGCTGGACTGGAGTGGAAGGATGAGTATTTTATAAATGTTAAGGAGACGGGATATCAGGGGTATATATATATATGATCCTTAGGTATAAAATAGAATTAACTGTTCTTGTAGCCCATAACAGTCAAGAAGTTTCTCCCTTTTCATGTTTCCAGTACAGTTTTGTAGAATGAAAGGGAGGAATATGGCTGCTTGAGCAACAGTAAAGAGTTCTTAAGCTAGACCTGTTTTTGTATGTGACAACTAATATATCAAAAAATGCAGAGAGGATGATGGTCATCACAGAGGGAGAATAATGGAGACCACGGATCAAACAGATTGACATAAAGCCCAAAAGCTGGCCATGCACCAGTAGAATTTTGCTTAAACGTCCATATTAAAATTCTGAAAGATTGTCCCTCAGAGAATTTGATCTTGCAATCAAGTCAAGTAATTGTATTCAAAAGCCCTTAAAATTTCATCCAGTCCTGCTACTTGAATGGAATTCCATATGCAATAAACAGGTTTCATTTGCGTCCAACATATGTGCATTACAATAGAATTGACCTTTCGCAAATGCAAAACATATGCACAGAATTTCGTCTGAGAAAAAGGTTTCATCCCGCTCCTTAATTACTCATCACTATAGTTGAAAATGATTGTCTATTTGACCCCACTAACCATTATAGAATTGAACGAACATTCTGAAAATGAAAATTTGAAATTAAATTCTACTGGTACATGGCTAGCTCAAGACTAGAGATAGGGTGGCAGATATTAAAAAACAGTGGCAAAGTGTTAGAAACATAGACTAGAGACAGGTAGATGGAGATAATTCCTACAACAAGTACTGTATTTATTGGCGTGAAAATTTATTGGCATGAAAATTGGGTGCAAATAGCGTGTGCATGTTATACGCCAATACTTCAATTTTAGCTGCCTTATTTAAAATTTTATTTTTTTCCTGAAACTTCCCTCTTAAAATGAATGTGCGTGTTATACACCTGTGCGTGTTATACGCCGATAAATACGGTAATGATACAGACATTATAGGACAAGATCATAGAGACATTGAAGAACAGAAACAGGATGACAGAGACAACAGACCAAAGACAAGGTTATAGTGATATCACAGACTATGTACACGATCCTGGAGAGAACAAACCAACCAAAAAGACAGGGTGATGAAGATATCAGAGTCCAAAGAAAAGATGATGATATATCATAGACCAGGGATAAGATAATGGAGATGTCATAGACCAGTGTTATAGAGATATCTGATAAACCAAAATAACTGACACTACAGATATAAGGGGAAAATTGAACAAAAAGGTCCGGCTTATTCATAGCTATGATTAAGCACCTGCTATAATGGTATGAAATGCGTTAGCGGTTTTATCCTTGCTGCATGGATTTATTATAACAATAAAGAAATCCTTTTCATTGGAGTGCGGCCACCCAGACCTTTTTGTTCAATTTTTGCATATGGTTGCATATTGAGCCGCACCCACGCCTGGAGACGGGAGAGATCATTAGGAAGTAGACACCTGTAGCGGGTTCTTCTTTTTGTTACAGATATAAGGGAGTAAACGAAAGATGCACCACGGACTAGGGACAGAATGAAAAAGACAACAGACCAAGGACAAGATGATGGATGCAAAAGATTAAATGCAATGGAGACAATAGACCCAAAGCAATGATAGAGACATCATAGACCACAGACAAGATGCAAAAGACAATACGGACCAAGGATAGGTAATGGACGTAACAGATCAAAAGTAGGATTATAGAGAAATCACAGACTAGAAAGAGAATGAAAGACAAGACCAACCAAAGAGAAGGTGATAAAGACATCTGATACCAAGGCTAAGATGAAGGATGACAGGAGGAAAGAGGAACAGGACCAAAGTTCAGTTGATGGGGACATCAGACCAGTGTAAGAGATGTCAAGGACCAGGGAGAGAATGTTAGAGACGTCACCAGCTCACAATGGATCCATTGTTACTGTAGAAACAATGTTTCTCGCGGGACCACTTCATTGGGCATTAGTCACATGCCTGATGATGAGGTCCTGCGAGGCTCCAAAATGTTGCTTCTGCTGTAACAATGTGATTGCTCAATTAAGTTTTGGACCCATTCTGGAAATCCATGGAATGCTGATGATGTTTTCTTGCTCTGATTATTTACGGTTCCAGCCGATGGTCGCTGCAGCACTCACTTACATACATAGCCATCTCTACAGGAATGTGTGTGTGGAAAATAGTGCATTAGAATGCTAGAGACAACACAGGCCAAGGAACAAAATAATACAAACAAGACCAGGTATAGAATGATTGAGCTCAAGAGAGGATAACATAGACAGCACTGTCTTAATGCAGGCTGAGAGAGAAACCATAGGTCAAGGATAAGATGGTTGATGATAGAGACATCACAGATTAGGGATGGGATGAGAAAGACCTGACATGAGAGACATGACCTGCTGGGATAATAGAGACAGTGGGCCATATACAGATATTAGACACATCACAGTCCAGTGATAGGCTGTGTTGCTTTCTACACAAGGATATCCACAAATACGAGCAAGGTCAATAATTTCTAGCTTGTTCTTACATAATAGTCCTACCAAGTGCACCATTCATGTGGTTGATTCTTTCCATGACGGTAGTCGGATTTGCAAAGCTGCATATTAAATTTCATAAACTAGTACAGACATATCTACGCCTTTTGGAACAAAAGCAAAAAAAAAAGACATACGGATGTCTTTTGCCCAACATGCTCTTAAATTATCTTTTATGTATTATTTGCCATCTGTGTTGAAGACTAGGGCCATGAACTTATACTTTATGCAGCAGGATATATATATTGATATATATATATATATATATATATATATATATACTGTGTGTGTATATGTATGTATATATATATAGTGTGTGTGTGTGTGTGTGTGTGTGTGTGTGTGTGTGTGTGTGTGTGTATATATATATATATATATATATATATATATATATATATATATATAAAGCAAGGTTGGTTTAGGATATCATGCACTTATGTTATTGATCGGGCTCTAGTTTAGTGACTGATTATGAGTTGGCTGGTGAATGTGGTGATTGGGATTGGGGTTAGGGATGCATATGTTATTGTAGAGTATTTTGGGTAATTTTAAAAATAATAACACCACAAAGAGCAATGATGTGCAGCACCCTGCAGCAACCAATCAGATTTTGGCATTCTGCACTTTAGAGTACTCAGGACATTGGTGATTGGTTGTTATGGATTATTGCACTTTGCTTTTTGCCTTGATAGCTAAAGGTCTTTAAGTCAGCAGTAACCCAGTGTGTCTGTTTTGTCATCCCTAGAAACAGAGAATAAAGGGCAACCTGGGACAAGCTCAGGCCGTGCTGGAGGTTCCTGCCGATTGGCCTTTCGGTAGAAGGTTCTGTAGAAGACGGAAGCAAGTGAACCTTTAGCAGAATGACCTGGCCCCCACTCCTCGATTTATTCTGCACTGAATGGGACAGTGACACACAGAGGGGCCCCTTAGTCAGAGGAACATTAGACAAGGCACTGGGGAGTCAGGGGATGCAGACACAGACAGAGGGAGGCGGCAGTCTGTGGCTCCAGGTGACAGGATGCTGGGCTAGCAGGAAACAAGGTTAGGATTGCATCTCGGCACGCAGCAGCCATGGAAACCAGCAGCAGAACAGCAACCTGGCAGAGAAAAGAAAAGGACAGTTAACACAGGACAAAGAGAGAATGGACTAACAGGAGAGGTCAAAAGAGGAGATAGGACATAGTGAGCATTATTTATCTATGTATATATGGAGAGAATTGTCCTAGCATATATCCTTGCCTATAACAGCCACATTTTTCCTTTCCTCTTCCCACTGCAGTATAGGAGAGTGAATGAAAGAATCTGATACATTTCTGTACAGATAAACACAACAGATATTGTCAGTTCTTCCTTCAGTATACTTGTACGTCTGCCAAACAATATACTTAAACTTTTTCCCCCTCCCTCCCTAAGCTCCTGGTTGGTCAGTGAGACCACCGATTCTACTGAAGGACCAATAGGGAAACTTTGGAGGTACAACCTCAAATCAGGAGGATTCGGGTGAATAAACATCACCACAGGAGAAGCCCTTTCAACCTTAGAATCACATCCTGCAGGTATATGGCAGGACCACTTGCCTGCCATATACCTGCAGAACATGATTCTAAGGTTTAAAGTACTCCTGTGGTGATGTTTATTCTCCCGAATCCTCCTGATTTGAGGTTATCATTTTGATACAAAGGAGAGGGATCTGTTCATTTCAGATGAAGGATTCAGTTATCTGGATGGCATAGTCCATATCAAGCTTTATATCACAATTTGAAGTGTATATTTGAAGTGAAGCGACTATTGACCTCCACTTTCCCTGATCCCCTAGAGAAACGGGGTTTAGTTTAAGGGGTTTATCCAAATGGCAAACTGATACTCTGCTGGGTTACCCGGAAGGCCTTGGTGGTCCTTTAGAGTTTCTGTCTTTGTTTGTTTGGGCGATATTGCACATAGGGTCTTACAAAAACTCTGGAAGAAGCCATGATTATGGCGCAACATGTAGAGAGGCAACAAACTTTTGTACCGTGACTGCATGATCTCATGTGTTGGTTTTATTTGTTTTTTAACCATGTTTGTTAAATAAAATTATGAAATTATAATTGGTTCCTAAGTAATTATTTTTTGCACCTTGAAACTCCCATTTTTGCTTTCCAGTCTTCTATTCTCATTATGGGGAGGTGGAGCTTGTAATAAAACCTCCTATACGTAGATTCAAAAATGTTCTCATGCGATAAATGTCACACATCCTAGGAGGTTGCAGGACCAATCTTACTGCATGCTGCCATCTTGAACATGCTCAGTAGTAGGCTGGCTGTAAGTCATCAAGAAGTTGCATCTGGCTCCCAAATAAAAGATGGCAACATGGGCATTCTGAAGATCTTTGGGACGCATTGGCTACAGAAAAGATGGTGCTGGACTTCTTGGGCTGGTAAGTATATGTTTTCTAAAAGGTTGCATCTACAGTATATGTAGCTGCCGACTTATTTTTCAAACACCTAGGGGGTCAGGGGTCATCCAGCCTCTTAGGGCAGTCGGAGGAGAATGAAAACTCCTCCTACAAGCTTTACCAGTGCTCGGCCAGAGAATTATAGAAGTCACAAGGCTGCTATATACTGCTGATGAGAAAAGGTATTTAGCAATTTATATTTACTAAAATAATTGCATCTCCATGTTCTGTGTACTGTGGGAGACCAGATTTAGTGAATGCAGGGTCCTGGGTTTAGTAACAATTTAACCACTTGCCGTCTGCCCTATAACAAAATGACGGTGGCAAAGTGGTTTCAAAATCCTGACCGGACGTCATATGACGTGATCAGGATTTTGAGCCGCTGCGCGCCCCCGACGGAGACTCTTTACCACATGATCAGCTGTGTCCAATCACGGCTGATCACAGTGTAAATAGGAAGAGCCGGTGATCGGCTTTTCCTCACTCGCGTCTGTCAGACGCGAGTAGAGGAGAGCCGATCGGCTGCTCCTCTGACAGGGGGGGTCTGTGCTGATCGATTATCAGCGCAGCCCCCCCGAGGATGCCCAAACTGGACCACCAGGGACGCCACCAGACCACCAGGGATGCCCAGGACAAGGTATGCCACCCTAGACCACCAGGGATTCCATTCAGTGCCACAATGGATGCCAATCAGTGCCCACAATGGGCATCACTGATTGGCATGCATTATTGTTTGGCACTGATTGGCATCCATTAGTACAGTATATTATAATACAATGCCGCCTATCAGTTCCCATCTGTGCCGCCTACCCATGCCCATCTGTGCCGCCTACCCATGGCCATCTGTGCCATCTACCCATGCCCATCCGTGCCGCCCATCCATGCCAATCCGTGCCAGCTATCAGTGCCAATTTGTGCCACCTATCAGTGCCCATCCGTGTCGCCCATCAGTGCCACTCATCAGTGCCGCCTATCAGTGCCACATATCAGTGTCCATCAATTCCACCTCATCAGTGCCAATTCATTGGTGCCACCTCATCGGTGACCATCAGTGCCGCCTTATCATTGCCCATCAGTGTAACCCCATCAGTGAAGGAGAAAACGTACTTATTTACAAAGTTTTGAAACTGAAACAAAAAAAGAATTTATTTTTTCAAAATTTTCGGTATTTTTTTATTTGTTTAGCAAAAAATAAAAACCACAGAGGTGATCAAATACCACCAAATGAAAGCTCTATTTGTAAGAAAAATATGATATAAATTTCATTTGGGTACAGTGTAGCATGACTGCGCAATTGTCACTCAAAGTGCGACAGCGCAGAAAGCTCAAAATTGGTCTGGGCAGGAAGGTGTTTAAGTGCTTAATTAAGTGCGGTATTGAAGTGGTTAATATGCAGATATCTGTTGTTATTATCATTTGTACCCAGGTTAAATTAGGACAGCACCTATATTGGAGTCTATTAGATTATCTCAGTCACAGTGGATTTATACACAGTTCTTTTTATGGATTGCACATCTATCCATATAGTATTTGAGCCCATATTAAGCCCACATTCAGCAGTAATACCTGGAGAGAGAGTTTTCTGATGCAATCTCTTTCGGTGTCCGCACTGTGTTGAAGTTACGCTTTGGCTGTGACACTGCACGTAACCACAAATATTTCTTGTTGTAATACAGAACATACTATGCAAAAACACAGATAATTGTGTACATACGTTCATACAATAAAATTGATTTACATGTATTATATTAATATATTACTTGCCTTAACACACAAATGTATTAGTAAAGCAGACAACAATGTGCAAAATCGTGGGTGTCCCTATCAATTAATATTAAATAATATTTTTTTTACCTGCTTTAGAGTTGGCCTATGCTAAGATATGAATTGTATAACTACTGTATATCAGCAGAATTGTTGTGATGACCAATTAAAAGTTATAAACAAGCTAAAATAGTTACCTTTTCTGGAGAAAACCTGCTGCATGCTCCATCAAGTGTTAATCACATAACCAAAACTATAGGCTTTTGGCCACGCGATGTTTGAAGGGTGGGATTAGCCAAACTGAACTCCTATTCTTTAAAGCGGACCTTCACCCTCCATATCCCGCCTCTCCACCCCTCCTCCCTTCCGCTGCAGGAATAGGGCATTGCTTTTTTTTCTCTTTTGTTTACTTCTTTTTTTTATTTAAAGTCCACCCACCTCCCCATGTATGTCACTTGTCTTAGGCGAATGACACGCACATTGCCAGCTGTGCCTCCCGGGATGTGTATGTCACAGTGGCCAGGCATGAGAGGATGTCAGCGGGTCAATGTTGGACCCACTGGATAGGGGAGTATCTGAAATGTGCAGATACCACCATCAGGTAAGCGGAGCCAAAAAAAAAAAATGAGGAGGTCAGCTGGAGTTCCTCTTTTAGACCTCTTTCACACTGCCGGCGCCCCGGGTGTCAGCGGTAATGCGGCGCTATTTTTGTTCTGTTTTAACCCCCGCTAGCGGCCAAGAAAGGGTTAAAAACCACCGCAAAGTGCTGCTACAGCATCGCTATGCCGGTATAGCCGCGCTGCCCCATTGATTTCAATGGGCAGGAGCAGTGAAGGAGCAGTGTTATACAAAACGAACAAAGACACAGAACACAAGTGTACTGAAGGAACAGTAAACCCCAGAGGAACAGGGAGGTCCAGCTTCAGCGTGGAGACACGTTGCTTGAACAGTAACCCACAGGTGCAAATGCTTAATAATATCCAGGTTCAGGGTGGTTTTTATCGAACCCGAGCAGCGCAGACAGGGGGTAAAACCCGGCGCCGGATCAATGTGCACGGAACTGTGACATACATTAGAAGGCTGACAGGCTGTTATGATTCTGCTGCCCTAAAAAAGAGCTAAGATTTCCGTGCCTTTGATGTGAAATTTTAAAATGAATTTCTTCACAATGCCTACAGCTACAGAGGTGAATGAGGACTTGTTTGTAAGTCCTTTTACTGCTGGATCAGAATGTGTAAATAATTTAGTGTGCATAATCTGGGCACAGGTTCACTTTAAAGGGTTAGTTCATCATTACTGATTTTTGCCACAAACCTCCCTATGCATTATCGAATCCTCAGTACATTAACATGTAGTGCTGCTTTTTTATAAAAGATGGCTTACTTTTTTACCTACTTGATTTAATGCCCTCCCCTCTCTGTCTTGCCATCTGCACCTTACTTGACTGCCTCCCTCACCTGCAGCACACACTTACCTTCCCTCCCCATTGCCTCATTTTACCACCAGGAATGGCGCAAAATACCTGTATTTCTGGGTATGGGAAGCATGTGACTCCCTATCCTTCTTCCTCAACAGCATTAGTGACTGGCTGTTTAGACACCCAGCACTGCCTGTTCCCTGTGTACACCATCAAGGACAGCAGTAGAGCCTGTTGCTTTGCTCAGCATGCCCTCATTTGATAGCTGTTTGTCAACGTAGGCCTTTTAAACTACAGTTTTGTTTATTTGCATTCAGCCATTTCAATGCATTGCGTGGAGGTTTTCAGAAAGGGCCCTCTGCTGACTCCTTTCATATTTTTTCACATTTCAACAAACAGGGCTGCTAATGACTCAAAAACTGTATACCTACTAGTTACTTGATGCACTTTTTTCACTCCGTTGTTGTCTGCTTGGGGATCTTTTGGGCCACCGATTCTAGAATGGAATAGGGATGTACAAAATGAGTGATGTTCTCACCAAACTATTAATCTACACTGATTGCAGCTCTTAATTAAAGTGCAACAACAGTTTCATAGAAAATTGCATTTGCTTAACAGCAGAGACAATGTAAAAGTATTTTGAGCAACCATTCTGAATGCAGACATCCAGAATGAACAGTACTTTATGGGTCCTCATTTGGGTAGTGTATGTATGAAGCTTTTATGTTTATTAAAGGGTAGCGCCACTTTTGTGGGGAAAAAATAGCAAAAAATTATATAGTGTATACAATTGCGACACAAGTCATATTGTAATTGAATGTTTTAAAAATGACCTTCCCTTTCAATCTGCACCACTGTAATTTTCTGTAAAATTCAATGCAATATGGCTACCTGGAGGTGTTCTGTATACAGATGGTGTACAGAACTCCCCCCCACAATTTCCTGCTTGTGTGTTTGGCTTACTTATTTTTCCAGAAGTCTGCACTAAGATACAAATCAGATTTTCAGCATCCCCTGCAACAAAAATATAATTTTTGGTAAAATACTCCCAAAAGGAAATTACGTCTAAAGAGATGCAGACCTTGCCAATTTCCTTATTAGAGCCTTGCAGGTGCAGCAGCTGACTGATAATTATAAAACCATGCCCATACAGATTCACTCTACACATGGAGACAGACAAACCATCAGCTATTTCTTCAGAATAACAAAGGGTAGGAATCTGCAACAAAATGTGTTAAAATCCCTGCAATGTACATAGATCACCTAGGAGGGGATTTTTTTTTCTCAACAAAAGTGTTGTTACTGTTTAAATAAGACAGCAGAAGCTGTTTGTTTCAGACTGTCTCTCTACAACTGATTGACAGCAGCAAGAGCCAGTGGCTCCCGCTGCTGCCAAAAGCCAATCAGACATCGCTGGATCGAGAGGGGGCACAGGTAAAGATTAGGGTGGGCTGCTGCAAACAGAAGTTTTTTTTTAGAATGCATGAAGGTAAAAAACCTTGTGCCTTTACAACCACTTTAAGTTGTTTGTGTAAATTAAAGCTTGAGCTAGCTGCTATATAGTTCTGTAATCTACAAGTTATTTTCAAGAAGGACGCTAAGGCTAGCTTGGTGTAATGGATGAAAAGGAGCCTAGAGCTCTTTCACGTTTAGTTGCTAGACAAAATGTTTGCTGTTACACTACACAATAAATTATCACTATGTCTGCATCCAAATCTTACCTCTGAACTCTAGAGGGTGGAGCAAAGACTCCGTGTTTTGGGGAACAGGTAAAATACCGAACACCAAATACAGAGCCATCATGTTTCCCGGTAGACTTTTCCAGCTCGACTCCAAACCAGTATCCTGAGGTAGATATAAGAATATTATTGTGTTTTTTTTCTCAGTAATATACAGTATATACCAAATTTTATAGCTGTAGCCCATTTATTCTTCCCATCATGTTACCTGGAGCAAAATCTGTCTTTCCATAGAAGCGCACCACTCCCTGTTTCTGTCCAGCCACAAGAACTTGGTCCCCCAAGTCGATGTTCAGTCCCTCTTTGTCTAGACTGCCCACACTGATGGACTTCTTCTGCGTTGCTGCGAGAGACCCCAGGAAACACAACCAGGGAACCGTTAAACTCTAGTTTACTATAACCAATACAATATTATTGTATCTAAACTAGACTTGTGCTGTTCAGGCTTCCATGAAAAGTGTACATACATTTTTTCTCCTTCCTTCCCTTGCCTGTGACCCTGGAAAAGTCCATACGAGGGGTCTTTGGTGTGGAAGTGACAGAGGATGGAGGTTGTTCAGGGGCTTTACTGATCTTAGACACAGAAGAAAATATCCCTAGAAAGAAAAATGTGTTTTTATAAGTAGATATGGAAAAAGGAACCGAAAACAAAAAATTGTCTTTTGCCAACCAATAAAGAAACATGGGTTATGAAAGTCCATCTAAATCTGCAATTACATTAAATATTATTATTATTATTATACACAATTTATATAGCACCAACAGTTTATGCAGCGCTTTACAATGTAGAGGGGGGACAGCACAATTACAGTACAGTTCAATACAGAAGGGACAATACAATATAAATTTTCTTGCTCGTGACTAAATTCACCAGCGAAACAAGCTTGCTTTTTTTTTTTTTTTTACCCTAATGCTGGTGAAAACAATCACCTTATGTAATGCCGTTTGCTTCCTCCTGTGACCTGATTTATATTGTTCCCTCAACACTAGCGCCTGCACCCGTTGCTTAGTGCCTCCTTCTTCAACAGTTATTACTCTTGCGTGTGCACTCCCGGTGTGTACAAAAAGTGTCAACCACCCCAACCTATAACTGGCCTTTGCAGCAAGGTGCACATGGAAGGGCAATGCACATTACAAACAAACAAAACATTTCCTGGTACACTTACCAGCTAGCCTGCAAAACAACCGAATATACCCTGTCTAACAGTTTATGTTAAAAACAGAGGGGTTTGTTTGCACGCATTTGAAAATATATGCACAATCTGCAGTGCCCACACCAAGGGACCTCTGTATATACTGCAGAACTGGAAATTTAGAGTTAGGACCGCAGTATATACAGAGGTCCCTTGGCGTGGGCACTGCAGCTTGTGCATATACTGTATTTACAAATGTGTGCAAACAAATCTCTTTGTTTTTAACGTAAACTGTTAGACAGGGTCAGTTTGGTTGTTTTGCAGGCTGGCTTATAAGTGTTCTGAGAAATCTTTTGTTTGTGATGCACTCCCGGTGTGTCCATTTCCTAACATTGCCTAGGGTGGCAAGCCACTCCTTCTTATCCTCTATAGCCCAGTGTTTTATACCACTTTAAAGCCTGGTACACACTACAGTTTTTTTTCAGAAGCCACTGTACTAACCATGCAAGGTTAGTTCAGCGATCTCCTCTTCTAAGCTGTTGTGTTCTGACAGGGGGACGGCCCCCCGGCAAGAACACTCCGATCAGAGATCTCTGCCATTGGCTTGGAGTGCTGATTGGGATTTGGTCCACTGCTGGTTTTCCAGCATGCATGTCCGACAGACCGATGTACACACGGGCAGAATGTCGGCCAGTATTTTTTGTACTGGCAAATGTCTCCCAATATTCTGCCCGTGTGTACGGGGGCTTAAGCTGGCTTTACACCGATTGAATTTTGTGCTGGTTATTAATGAACCAATCAAAACAGCAACAGCCAGACTAAGTGGTCAAGAAAGTTGTCTTCAGTGAAGTAGGAGCCCAGACGGTTGTAGACTACAGTGCAAATCTCTTTCCCGAAAATTCACTTGATTCCCCCATCAACACAGACAGTGCTGATGCGGGAATTCCTCCTGCCGAGCCATTGTATTCTACCGGCAGGGGGTGTAAGCCACCCCCACCAGGAGAAGACAGTGGTTAATCGCAAGTGAAATCCAGCAAGCTGGTTGCACCCCAGTTGGATTGATCGATCAACTTGGTACAATTAGCCTGCCCATACATGGTTTGAATCTCGGCGGGTTCCTGGTGAACCCGCCGAGATTCGAAGCATGTATGGCCTTCCTAAGCTTTCTAAAAGTTTAGAGGTAACTATGTAGTATACACTCACTGGCCACTTTATTAGTTACACCTGTTCAATTTCTTGGTAAGACAAATTGCTAATCAGCCAATAACTCAATGCATTTAGGCATCTAGATGCGGTTAAGACGACTTGCTGAAGTTCAAACCGAGCATCAGAATGGCAAAGAAGGGGATTTAAGTGACTTTGAACATGGCATGGTTTTTGATGCCAGAGGGGCTGGTCTGAGTATTTAAAAAACTGCTGATCCACTCGGATTTTTACACACAATCACCTCTAGAGTTTACAAAGAGTGGTCCGAAAAAGAGAAAATATCCAGTTAGCAGCAGTTGTGTGGAGGGAAATGCCTTGTTGATGTCAGAGAAGAATGGGCAGACTGGTTTGAGATGATAGAAAGACAACAGTAACTCCAATAACCACTCATTACAACCAAGGTATGCCACATCTGTCAGCTAAGAAGAGGATACAGAGGCTACAATTCACACAGGCTCACCAAAATTGGACATTAGAAGATTGTAAAAACATTGCTTGCTTTGATGAGTCTTGATTTCAGCTGCATGATTTCAGCTGCGACATTGAGATGGTCGGGTCAGAATTTGGTGTAAACAACATGAAATTTGGATCCATCCTGCTTATATAAATGGTTCAGGCTGGTGGTGTGATGGTGTGGGGGATATTTTCTTGGCACACTTTGGGCCCCTTAGTACCAATTGAGCATCATTTAAACGCCAAGGCCCGAGTATTGTGGCTGACCATGTCCATCCCTTTATGACTAGAGTGTACCCATCTTCTGATGGCTCCTTCCAGCAGGATAATGTACCATGTCACAAAGCTCAAATCATCTCACCACTGGTTTCTTGAACATGAAAATTAGGTCACTGTACTCCAATGGGCAAAACACTCACCAGATCTCAATCCAATAGATCACCTTTGGGATGTGGTGGAACGGCAGATTCGCATCATGGATGTGCAGCCGACAAATCTGCAGTAACTGCGTGATGATATCATGTCACTATGGACCAAAATCTCTGAGGAATGTTTCCAACACCTTGTTCAATCTGTGCCACGAAGAATGAAGGCAGTTCTAAAGGCAAAAGGGGGTCCAACCCGGTACTAGCAAGGTGTACCTAATTAAGTGGCTGGTAAGTGTATGCCTCTCCCCATTGGGGACAGAGACAGCATTAACAAAACTAATATAAGTCCTTATCCTATCCTATTCCATGCAAAAAAAAAAAAAAGTTATTGCTTTAGACATAGTTCCCAACTGTCCCTGATTTCGAGGGACTGTCCCTGATTTGGAGCAATGTCCCTCTTTCCTCCTCATTTGTCCCTCATTTTATTCTGATCTATATAGTTGTATATAAAATGCACTTTTTGTCTTTCAAAAAAGTGTTTCCCAGTGCTAAACCTTTCATCCAAATTCTAAATTGCTGCATTTGTAAATTTTAAAAGCCAATATGAAGGAATCGTAGTGGTAAAAAAAAAACCCTTGTTGATTTAATTAACCTTTTGTTTTGGTTAATCCTCCTTTAAAGGGGTGTGGCAGTGGGTGTGTCCTATGCCTACATATGTTTGCAGGTAGGTGTCCCTCATTCTCATCTCAAAATGTTGGGAGGTATGGCTTTATATATGGTTTAATGGACTGTTCTAAACTGTAATCATTCCAGCACAGAGTTTTGTATGAGATTTATATGTTCCTGTGAAATGTGATCATAAATCCTTCAAAGCAGCTTTTGCATCATCAATACTCGTAGAAACATAAACTAGGACAATGGCTTTATTGTTGATTCTAACATATTCAAAACCTTCATAACGATATAATACAGCATCACCACCCTCTAGGCAAACTACATGTCATGAATGTCAAACAATAATCAAAGATAAAAAAGGAAAATGCATGCTAAAAAGTCACAGCAGCAGGAAGACTGCATTACATTAGACTAAAATTAAACACAAAAGACTACTAGAATACCATATCCAATTTAGAAACACGGGGTTAATTTATTACAAAATGACAAAACCCTTATAAATATACAACTAATGAATACCATATCATGATTTGACCCCATTAAAAACAAATATTCCCCCAAAATAGCACTAAACACTCCCTACCCCAATAAGGTAAAGAAGATTCAGACTGTAGCTTTGTTTTCCAAAAGTAATAGTGGAGTTTTGTAACAGGTTAGTCATCAAGTTTGGAGTTTAATTTTTAATTTCGTTTTAATATAATTTTTTTGGGCAAACGTAAAGCTGAATTCTGGGGGTAAAAAAATAAATAAAACGTTATCCTTGCAGTGGGTTGCCCATTACAGTTCAAGGGTTAATAGATTGATTTGCCTAGGGGGATGACCAATTTTCACCCTTACTGTAGATTAGTGGGTAGCACTCCTGCCTTGCAGTCCTCAGTTTATCTACATGGAGTTTGCATGTTCTCTCTGTGCTTTTGTGGGTTTCCTTCAGGTACTCTGGTTTCCTCCCACAAGCCAAAGACATGCTGGTAGGTTAATTGGCTCCTGTCTAAATTGTCCCTAGTATGTGTATGTATGAATGTGAGTTACGGACATTAGATTGTAAACTTCTTGAGGGCGGGGACGGATGTGAATATACAATATGGAAAGTGCTGTATCAATTGTCAGCACTATACCAATACCTGGAATAAATAATACAATATTACTCAATCCAGCCAGCTTCCTCCTTTCTGTAAAAACCACCCCCTTCACTGCCCAACCAGTCACAGCTCCCTGACATCACCCTGTACAGTGTGGCACCAGCAGCCCTGCATTGTATGGGATGTCACCAAGGGCTAGCACGTACCTCTGGAAGGCAGAGAGTGCCTGCTTTCAGGGGAGTGAGATATAACGTAGATATATCACCATATTCATCAACCCTTAGCCCTTGTAAACACTGTATAGGCTCTATAGTATTTAGATAAGTCCACGGTCCACTCATACCCACCCAGACCAGTATTATCACAGCAGGACATTTCTAGTACAGGCCAGCATTCTTAGCTCTTGTACACATGTTCGGACATTCCGACAACCAAATCCGTCGGATTTTGTCCGACGGATTTTGTCCGAAACTGTTGCATGCACACGGTCGGACAAAGTTGTCAGAAAATACAATCGTACTTAACGTGATGATGTTATTTCGTTAGGACGGGACTACGTTCAGGCTAGTAGCCAATAGCTTTGGTCTAGGAATTTGATCTGAGCATGCGTGGCACTTTGTCCGATCGGAATTCTCTACACACAATCGGACAAAGTCCGATCGGATCATGTTGTCGGAAAATTTTATAGCCCAGCTGGAAAACTTGGTCCGTCGGATACTCCGAAGGAAACAGTCCGATGGAGCCCACACACTGTCGGATTATCCGACAACATGGTCCTATGGGACATTGTCCATCGGAATGTCCGACCGTGTGTACAAGGGCTTAGGCAAAACAGATAACCCTTTCAGTGTGGAGGGGGACCCACTACAAGGGTAAAGGTTTTTACTTCCCAGAATTCACCTTTAACCTATTAAAGACGCAATCATCTGGAGCTGGATAGGTTCCTTCCACAGAATTGTATAATGCTTGAGGATGGAATCTAACAGTTTTAGAAAACTATAGATGGAAAAGTTTCCCCGTGGGGTTTTGTATTGCAGCCCAAAAATTGGACTAAAGGTATTTTGCAGGTCCCAGCTGTGTGGCTCTTATTCCCGGCCCCTGGGTGGTTGCGGGTTATCTCTGTCCTGGCCTCTCATGGGCCTCGCGGCAGGCAGGAGGGATAACGGCACCAGTTGCTGTCTTGTCCCCCGCATTTTTTGTGTTCCCACAGGTGGTCCTTCTCCATTCTGTCCACCAGAGGGAGCACATCCCTGCTGGCGGTGTCCTGAGATTACTCCGCGCGTCCATTGGCGTGCCACACATGTGCGATTCTCCCTTGCCCTGCGCGGTGCTTCATGATGTCACGCGTATTGCGGCAGAAGTGACGGCAGCGATCGGCAGGACTTCCACTTCCAGGACACCGGAAAGACCACGTGGAGACTGCCGATTGTTTCCGATTGTTGTTTCTTTCTTTTCACTTCTCTTTCTCCACACTTTCCGTTTATTCACCTTCCTCCGACCCACACATTTGCGATCATCCTTTCACCTTCACTCTCACCTTTCACACCGTTACTACACTTATATATAGCTCAAGATCAATAATTGTCTATTTTTATTACCATTATTATGTAATCCCATAGTGGCTCAGGGGGTGCTTTTGGTCTCACTCTTGGTTCCTGGACCCCTCTTTGCCCTCTCTCCAGGGCATGGGCTTCAAACGTGATCTCTCGTGGGCCTATTTGACTGGTCTTCGCCCCTTCCTCGGTACAGTGGAATCCCTTGCCACGCCGCCTGGATTTCTTAGCAACCCTAAAGCACAGCACTTTGGAGGCCATCTTTACAGCAGTTTTTTGGTAAATATGGTTGTATTCTGGCAATACATTTGTTGATTTTAGATATATATTGTTGTTCAAATGTATGTTCTCTCCTATTATATTCTTTTGTGGAGTTCTTGTACTCCTTTTCCCCCCAGAAGAAGACCTCTACTACTAATGTTTGAAAGGTGACTGGGTTTTTAGTATGATTATATATGTTTTAGGTACACTTATGTCTGTATTACTGTAATGTATATACAATGGCTTCAGTCACTGAGCTCATGTTTTAACACAATCTATATTGTATGATATTTATTCAATAAAAAATATTTTTTTCTACCTTTATTCTAATTTTTTGACTGCAATACAAAACCACATAGGGAAGCCTTTCCTTCTATATTATCTCTGTTTATCTTGCTCCTTCAGTGAGGCCTCCCACAACAGCGATACCTGATAACGCTAACAATAGCCATTTAGGTCTAGGGGCCAGGAAAAGCAGTTTTACTAACCCAATCCCCCATTTCCCCAACAGATGAATAGATTACCCTCTTCTATGATCTGGCAGAGGACTGTTTCCCCAATCTCCCCTTGTCCAGTGCAGAGCCAGGGGCTTGCATTGGTCTTGATGATGTCAGGAGCATCTGACCACCGGAGTATATGGCGGAAGGGCCTGCAGGAGTGAAGGATCAATTAAGTCTTCCCATCTCCTACACCTTAACGAGTATTCAACCCTTGCAGAATGGGGGGGGGGTTACTTTCTCTGAAGTTCAGCTTTAAAAAGGCATTGAACTTAAATTTTGGAAAACTGCTGACAGATGGGGTTTTTATAACAGAAGGGCATGCGCAGCTCAGACCACATTTACAGCACCAGCTGTGTTCCTTAGAATGCATTAACCACTTTCAGACCGGACCAATTTGCTGGTCAAAGACCAGACCACTTTTTGCGATTCGGCACTGCGTCGCTTTAACTGACAATTGCGCGGTCGTGCGACGTGGCTCCCAAACAAAATTAGTGTCCTTTTTTTCCCACAAATAGAGCTTTCTTTTGGTGGTATTTGATCACCCCTGCGGTTTTTATTTTTTGCGCTATAAACAAAAATAGAGCGATAATTTTGAAAAAAACGCATTATTTTTTACTTTTTGTAATAATAAATATCCCCAAAAATATATAAAAAAACATTTTTTTCCCTCAGTTTAGGCCGATACGTATTCTTCTACATATTTTTGGTAAAAAAAATCGCAATAAGCGATTATTGATTGGTTTGCGCAAAAGTTATAGCGTTTACAAAATAGGGATAGTTTTATAGCATTTTTATTAATAATTTTTTATCATTTTTTTTTTACTAGTAATGGCGGCGATCTGCGATTTTTATTGTGACTGCGACATTGTGGGGGACCCATCGGACATTTTTGACACATTTTTGACACATTTTTGGGACCATTGTCATTTATACAGTAATCACTGCTATATAAATGCAGTGATTCCTGTGTAAATGACACTGGCAGTGAAAGGGTTAACCAGTGGGTGGCAGTGTAGGGGTTAAGTGTTCCTAGGGGTGTGTTACTAACTGTGGGGGGGTTGGGCTTTCATTTAGTGTACACTGATCTCTGCTCCAATCACATGGAGCAGAGATCAGCGTCACTAGTTGCTAGGCAGAATGGAAAAATGTTGTTTATACAGCATTTCCTCCATTCGGCCGCTCCGTGAGACGATCGCGGGGATGCCCGCTGCGATCGAGTCCGCGGGTCCCGCGACCGGACTCACGGGGGTCCCGACCAGCGCGGGAGCGCGCCGCCGGCGGCGCGCTCCCGATGGCACGGCGGCAACGAATATTGGACGTACATGTATGCCAATATGCCTGCCCGTGCCATTCTGTCGACGTACATCGTCGTGCGCTGGTCGGGAAGTGGTTAAGTAAAAAAAACCTTCAGCTTTTAGAACCACTTTAACCTAATTATTGCAAACTGTTCTCCCAGCTCTTCCTTGTTAGTAGCACTTACTTTGCCATCTTTTTGTTGCCCTATCTCAACTTTTTTGAGATGTGTTGCTGAAATCAATTTCATAATTACCCATTTTTTTTATTTAAAAATTTGATATGTTTACTATTTTGTAATGGGAATAAAATACGGGTTTATGAGATTTGCAAATCATTGAATTCTCTTTTTATGTAGATTTTACACAGTACCCCAATTGCATGTTACATGTACAGTACAATTTTGGGTGAGAATCACTCTATAAGGCTCTGATATTATAACTCTATATAAAGTAATTTACAGAACAATTGGGCTGACCATATGGACAAAGTGTTTTGTGATTAGAAAGAATGCTTACACAGTAGATCTGTTTTACCGGTTGAAGTAATCTACCTTGAGAACAGTGACACCTACAGGATGAACACTGACAGCAAACAAGCGTGAGTAGGCAAGTGTATTAAGAAAATGTAAGTTTAGAGAAAAGTATAATTTACTTTTTACCTGTGATATTGTTTTTTTTCTGTTTTTTTGGGGGGGTTTTATACTAAAAAATAATGAATATTTTTTAGTAGCTTTCAGTAAAAACAGTGATAATATTATAAAAGATTATTTCATAAGATGCCAACCAAAACTAAGAAGTTTTTTTGTCTGGAGTTAGTTTTTTTTTTAAATGCAAAGACATCTTGATATATTAATGCAAAGAGACAAAGGAATATGTAATACTGTAAAAAAAATGAATGATCACTCACCATGTTTGGGGGGACAAATAAAATAGCGAATGCCTCCCACACTGCCATCATTCTTTCCCTCTGGTTCATCCAGCTCGACTCCCACCCACTGACCACTGGCAAACTCGGTGGTGCCACAAAAGCGCAATGTGGCAGCCTGCAAAAAAGTGGCATGAAGAAAGACAGTATAAAAAATATTCTTATTATCATGCCTATTATTAACAGTGTAATCTCCTTGTTTTTGTTGTCTCTTGGGGTAGACATCCTCATGTGGGTTTGTTTTATACAGGTAGGGAGAGTCTGCTTAGCAAGTAGGTTTTTAAATGGCCACAACCAGCCTTTTCCAGCTTCAAAAAAAGTTCCAGCATTTGATAACTGAGCTTTTCCACAGCAATAACACATAACTGATAAAAATAAATCCAGCTCTTACCGTACTATACTTAAAATGAACTTTCTTATCAGGGAAATGGAGCTTGTTTCCATATCAAACACAGTGTCCCTCTGTAGACCATTATGCTCAGACTTCCACAAGAGTTTCAGGAGTGAGAGGTGTAATGGCAGATACTTTCTCTATCAAGAACAATCATAGCAGTGGCATCATTGCACTTGACTACCAAGGTTTCAAAGGTACATATGGCACCCTTCCCAAGCCAAACTGGCTTTTGTAATGCTTCTGTCCCAAATATATATTTGTATTCTATTACACTAAAAATATACATGTATTGTCTAGAATTCTAAATTCTGTTTTGGAGTTAATCTCCACCTTGGAAGCTCCATCCTCAATAGCCACCCCTCAACGACGCCTATGAGTTCAACCAACCAGCAGTTTCTTGTAATGACACTTAAAATCTACTTACCAATACAAATACTATGTATCTAATATACTCTACTATCTTAACAACTCATGAAACTATCCCATTACAGCCAACCATTTGCACTGAGAGCAAACTGCACAAACTTATTATTGAATAAAAAGTTTAGCTGTTACCTTCTCTGCATCAATCAGTACTCTGTCCCCCAGCTTCAGTCCTATAGATGCCAGCATCAGGTTCCCGGGGATGTTGTCATAGTTGGGTAGCGTAACCTTGGGAAGATTACAAGTTAAGGGCACCGCATCCAAAAGCAGCTGCCTCAGTTCCTTGGCAATCATGGCAGATTCGGCTTTATCTAAGCCCATATCCATGGGGTCAGGAACCACATCTCCTGGGACTTGGCCCTTGCTGTTCTGTATAGGGTAAGGGAGAGAAATGTCATATTTCTATAGAATATCAAATACTGATAGAATTTTTTTTCATGCCATATTGTTCAAGCTAATTCCCTATAGTGTAAATATCTTGGATTTTCCTGTAAATGTTGTGCTTGGTTTTACCCTCTCCTACCTCCTGAGCCTCCATGACGGGTTGTAAACATGACTGGTAGCCTCACTGATTCATTGGAAGCCTTGGGAGAGGGTGGAGCCAAGCTTGACTTAACAGGCTTTACATATAATTTCAGCTGCTGATACCGTTGGGCCATTTTGTTTTTATTGAAAGTAAGCAATTTTAGTTTTTTTTATTTGAATTTCCTTCCTCAGGTTTCCCTTAAAGTATATTTAAAGCCTATTTTTTTAATTTTGGATAGAGTAGGGGAGGATTAAAACCACTGTCAGTAATTAGGGAGATTTCTCTTCCTGTTTCCCTTAACAGGAAGTGAGACAATATCTTTCCAGTGTGAGGGTATCTGGAAGACGTTGGAAGACATTGGAAGACGTCCCCTCTAGTCCTGTGGCACTCGCAATTTTGGGCTTATCCCTACTTTAATTTCCAGCAACACTGGTGATTAGGACAGTTAGAGAGAGAGAGAATCTCCCTAAAGACAGACAAGATAACTTGACAGAGGTTCTAACCCATCACTACTTTATCTAATCCAAGCTACGTTTTGCTTTTAGGTATATTTTAAGCAATAAGTTAATGGAGTGTGTTGAGATAAATACACATTTTGTGTGTGATAAGTATGATAAGTATATATAAGCAATGATGTCTTCAGGGTACAGCCTGTCCACCGAAGATGTCATTGCTGACGAAAAACGTAGGGCGTGGCCTGTTTACGACATCATCATGGACGATCTGCCGATTGCTAACAGCGTTTTTCCTATGTGAGCTATCAGCCTGCTGTTTTATCCCTGTTGTATCAGATTGGTACTGTCCTGGAGTACCGTGAATTTTGGAATAAATGGTGAGAGTATATAAAATGTGCTTCTCTATGGAAGTTTATACTGTATCTTTACCCTTCGGTGTTATATTGCAACATGCTGCTAAGTGGCAATCGTCTCTCCACTGGATGCCAGTCCTTGAAATTTACCATACACGAGTTTGACCATTATAATTTGTGGTCCAACCTTTCTGGTAAGAGGTGCCTGTCAACTGCTACTATCTGGTGGTGGATTCCACTTTTTTCATAAGCACTTACTGCACCTTTCGAGGGAATGTGGTTTTTGGACATATTATGAAGGGATTTATGGTATCTACACCTAAATGGACTGTTTTTGCACTTTTAAGTTAATGAACTTTGCCTTTTGTGAATTTCTGAGTGTGTATAGGCCCAATATACATTATATGCACTATCTGCACTTTATATGTGGTTATTTATTTTAAACTGCCTTTTGGCACATTTTCACTTATAATATTAGCGCTGCTTTTTTTGGTATTATAAACCCAGAAACTAAAATGCAATATATTTCAGGTTTTCAGTCCTTAGATGTAAATGGCTGCATTCATTTCCTTTTTTCAGGCCAAGAACATTTATGCAAGTACAAGACACAACTGTTGATCTTGCCAGAAATGTAGTGTCCTTGTCACTTTCTGGGAGTTAAAAGGACAGCTAAAACAATGTTACCTCTCTTTTGTAAACTACTAGTCCCATCAATCCACCATCTAATGTAGACGAACAAAGACAGACATGTTTGAAGTCCAGCCCCTGTAACAACCATGGCTGCCTCCATGGATACATTGGAAAAGTGAGCATAGACATGAATGAACGGGAAGTGTATTAGTCATAAGATTAGAAAGTGAAATGAATAGAAAAGGCTTGGAAAAAGCAAATGAATGCAGGCACCTCGTCTAAGGACTGGTAAGTTGCAATATATTACATTTATATTTTGAGGTTTAGATACACTTTACAAACAAGCCAATTTTCCAAATAGCAAAATTAATATAATGCATATAACAGCAGAATAAGATTTAATAGCCTTGGTAAGGCTCAAGCAATGTACAGAGGGCAGCAACCCAAAGCAAAAAAATTGAAATAACACTTTATTGCTTTGATGACACAAAAATAATGAATACTGAATATTGAAAGTTTTAGTATTATCTTGAACGTTGTGGCTTTCAATGTTATTTAAGGAGGTTTCTTTGGACTACAATGCCATGTGACCGATATATGGAAGATATATATTAGAGGATGTTTCTCACCCTGACAGATGGGTTGCCGCCATGTTCCAGCAGACACTTGACAGCTCCCAGGCAAAGATTAGAGGCGGCAATGTGCAAAGCGGTACCATGGTTAAAATCACTGCAGGTGGAATTTAGCACTAAGAGATAGATAGAAAAAATTAAATACATTTAAGTTAGATTCGATATTTAAATATAAACACCTGTTCTTTAAATACAAAGGTATCATTTTCATGACATGACAAAAGTACACAGTCCTAGCGTTTTCAAGAAAATATATAGGGGTTTTGTGCATACTTTCTTTTCCTATTTATTATGGTCAGGACTAAAGAAAATATATATTATTTTTTTAGCCAGGCAAATAAAAAATATTGCATGGTAAAATTCTGCAGTCTTACACACAGCCAGCAGATGGCACTGTAGTCTGTATTTCAAATATTGAGCTATTTCAGCTTTCAGCTATGCTAATAGAAGCTACTGTGTGTATATGTGTGTATATATATATATATATATATATATATATATATATATATATATACACAGTATCTCACAAAAGTGAGTACACCCCTGACATTTTTGTAAATATTTTATTATGTCTGTATAAATTACACTTTGCTACAATGTAAAGTAGTGAGTGTACAGCTTGCATAACAGTGTAAATTAGCTGTCCCCTCAAAATAGCTCAACACATAGCTATTAATGTCTAAACTGCTGGCAACAAAAGTGAGTACACCCCTAAGTGAAAATGTCCAAATTGGGCCCAAAGTGTCAATATTTTGTGTGGCCACCATTATTATCCAGCACTGCCTTAACCCTCATCGGGCATGGAGTTCACCAAAGCTTCACAGGTTGCCACTGGAGTCTTTTTCCACTCCTCCATAACAACATCACTGAGTTATTGGATGTTAGAGAACTTGCGCTCCTGCATCATCCATTTGCGCATGCCCCACAGACGCTCAATAGGGTTTAGGTCTGAAGACATTCTTGGCCAGTCCATCACCTTTACCCTCAGCTTCTTTAGCAAGGCAGTGGTAATCTTGGAGGTGTGTTTGGGGTCGTTATCATGTTGGAATACTGCCTGGGGCACGGTCTCTGAAAGGAGGGGATCATGCTCTGCCACAGCACATGTTGCCATTCAAGGTTCCCTCAATGGACTGTAGCTCCCCAGTGCTGGCAGCCCCAGACCATGACACTCCCACCACCATGCTTGACTGTAGGCAAGACACACTTGTATTTTTACTCCTCACATGGTTGCCGTAATCCATGTCCTTAGTCTGCTTGTCTTCAGTGAATTGTTTGTGGGCTCTCTTGTGCATCATCTTTAGAAGAGGCTTCCTTCTGGGATGACAAGCATGCAGACTAGTTTGATGCAATGTACGGCGTATGGTCAGAGCACTGACACCCCTTCAACATCTGCAGCAATGCTGGCAGCACTCATATGTCTATTTTCCAAAGACAACCTTTGGATATGACGCTGAGCACGTGCACTCAACTTCTTTGGTCGACCATGGCGAGGCCTGTTCTGAGTGCAACCTGTCCTGTTAAACTGCTGTATGGTCTTGGCGACCATGCTGCAGCTCACTTTCAGGGTCTTGTCAATCTTCTTATAGCTAGGTCATCTTTATGTAAAGCAACAATTTATTTTTTCAGATCCTCAGAGAGTTCTTTGCCATGAGGTGTGATGTTGAACTTCCAGTGACCAGTATGAGAGAGTGAGAGCGATAACACCAATTTTAACACACCTGCTCCCAATTCACACCTGAGACCTGGTAATACTAATGTGTCACATGACACTGGGGAGAGAAATGGCTAATTGGGTCCAATTTTAACATTTTCACTTAGGGGTGTACTCACTTTTGTTGCCTGCAGTTTAGACATTAATGGCTGTGTGTTGAGTTATTTTGAGGGGACAGCAAATTTACATTGTTCTACAAGCTGTGCACTCACTACATTACATTATAGCAAAGTGTAATTTCTTCAGTCTTGTCATATGAAAAGATATAATTAAATATATACAAAAATGTGAGGGTGTACTCACCTTTGTCAGGTACTGTATATTTTTGTTTTTGTATTCTTAAATAAAAATACATATATATATATATATACATATATAAAAAACAAAAATAAAATGGTTTAACTGAAAGAAGAACTATAATAAAAATTACCCAACATGATTATTGTTTTTCTTTTTATATTTATATGTAGATTATTTTATGATAAACCACAAGAAATACAAAAATACACATTTTTTAAATCAAACTATTATTATTATTATTATTATTATTATTATTATTATTATTATTATTATATACAATATTCAAAACCTGTGCCAAGCTGAAAACTCAGTAGCACTGGAGTTTTTACATTAATATTATTTAAAGCAGATAAACTGCATCTGAGCACCACAAACCAAAAACACTATTTCATTAGTTTTTAATATTTAAAGCAAACTCACCCATCCATACATGTCTCTATGCTTTATTTTGCTGAGAAATCACTTTGAAAAACATCCCCTAGCATTTCTGGCTGCTGCCATCTTGAGTAAGGGCAGATGATTCATGTAGCATTTACTTGCTAAAATCCATCTGCCCTCAGTTAGGGCATGCAGGCAGGAGGGTGTGCTTAGCTGAGAAAACCCCTCCTCCCCTCCTGAAGACTTGCGAGATGTATGGCATTGTTTGCCTGGGCCTGAAAACCAGGAATTAACTTAAGAAATGTTAAAAAAAAAAGTTTCTCAATAACGGCTTCCCTAAGAGTTTGGTTGTCTATCCCTCAAGTGTCAAAAGGTGTACCCCACAACATGTATTACGATATATACCAAGCCATCTCACTCATACTCCCAGACCTCCAATTAAACTCATGGATTGATGCAGGCATTCAAACCATTGGAAACCTCTTCAAGGGGTCCTACTTGATATCATTTGAACAACTTCAAACCAAATTTGGTCTTTCACCAAGAACTTTCTACATTTATCTCAGGATCAGGTCTCTACTCAACAAGGTATCCTGGATTAAACAAGAAAAGACTCTCCGGCACTAAAATATCTCAACTCAAATAAAGATTCCCCCAAGGGTATCTCATATTTTTACGATCTACTCTCTCAAACGGCAGAGAAATCCACTCAGATACAAATTTCACAATGGGCTACGCACATCCCAGCTGCCCCACCACCACTGCAATGGTACAGAGCGCTATCATTGCCTTCAAAACTCTCCCACTGCACTTCGCACTGGGAATCCCTACGAAAGCTGTTCCAATGCTGGTACTACACCACCAGCAGAATTGCCATAATCGACCCCAATACGTCTCATCTTTGCTGGAGAAATTGTGGCTTGCCAGGAACTCTTCTCCACATTTGGTGGGAATGCCCAGCTCTCAAAGAATTTTGGAACCAAACACTAAAATTACTTCAATCAAGCGTCCCCGCAGCAAACAACCTATCTGCTGTGGATCTCCTTCTGGGTCTGATGATCCCCACGTGGCCCAGAGAATTCCAAACCCATGGCTACCCACATCCTTATTGCCACAAGACTTACACTAGCAAGAAAATGGAAAAAAATTCTCCCTCCTAACACTCAAGAAGTAATCACAATATTAAACAGTAACTTCAAACTGGAACATGGCTTCGCCAAAACCCAACTAACCACTGAAAAGTTTTACAGAAATTGGGAACTATGGGTCAATGACTCCAGATGTATACAGCTGGACTGACTCTCCATTCATAAAGGACTCACAATATCCTGTAAGTCCCCATCTCACCCCTCAAGAACAAGTAGGCATCATGCACACCTCCGCATCGTGGACATAGTAGCAACAAGTAGTAGATTAAACAACATGTGTTATAGCCTACCGGTTCTAATCCCCGTAGACATTAAGGTTAAATTTTAAAGTTAAATTTAAAGCTTATAAAGAACTTGCTACCACCTATGCAAGTCAATGCACATACAGATTATAGCCTGGCTATTCGCAATCTTGCAAAAGATATACCTGAATATCATAGATATGCTCCATGATGTACACTGTCTGTGAGAATGCGTCACTGTACTCGTTATGTTACTTTCTGTACCTTTTGAAAATTTAATAAACGTTGAAGTATAAAAAAAATAAAAAATAAAAAGTTTAAAGCAAGTAAATATGATATACTTTCCTATCTATTTACTAATGCTGACAGCATAAGGATTACAATAGTCAAGTGTTGATTGAGAGGGTGGAGTTCTGCTTTAGTGCAATGCTCCTACCTATACTTTAACACATTTTCTTGGAGAGTCGTATTCCCACCTCTGTACCACTAATCAGACACCCCACCTAACTCTATTCCCTCACCTTTAGGTTTTGATGCTTTCAGGAGGATGCGTAGAAGTTCTGGGACATCGAAGTAGGCAGCATAGTGTAGGGCATTCATGTTAGTCCATCGGCTACGCAGAGTTACGTCAGCCCCCAGCTGAAGAAGCTGATTGGTTAGTCGAACAGCAGCTGCTGGGTCTCCTTTAAAAGTCAAAGTTACGGTGAAATCAGTAGAGATAAACACGTGATATGACCCTTAAACCTTTATACATTTTTATATCAGTGATCAAATGATCTTAAAAGTTTATAGTTTCAAGTTTTACTTTTAATTAAATAGTTTTATTGCCATCCTTTACTAAATACATAACGAACTGTCTACATATAAAAGAATCCTGGGCAGAGAAGAATTTTTTTTTCCCATGGTAATAGAAAACCCTTAAGCCGCGTACACACGGGCGGATTGTATGGCCTACTTAGTCCGTCATACAATCCGACGGACAGTCCATCATACTTTCGAATGAATGGACTTGACCACACACGGATGCACAAACAGTCCGTCGAAAGCTTACGCGATGACGTGTACAGCACGTACGATGGGACTAGAAATAGGAAGTCCAATACACAGCAATGCACCCTTCCGCCGTGTAAATCCTTTCTGAACATGCGCCATTCTTAGTCCGTCGAACTAGCCTACCGACGAGCGGATTGTCCGCTGAAACCAAAGTATGACGGACAGTATTACGGAAATTCCGAAATACTTAGTACGCCAGACTGCACGCTGAAAAAGTCCGCTGAAGCCCACACACGAGCGGACTGTCCGCTGAAATGTGTTTCGACGGACTAAGTTGGCCATACAGTCCGCCCGTGTGTACGCGGCTTTAGTCAGAAATCAGGAATAGTTAAAACATAGGGAAAAAAATCAAAAGGCTGTTTAAAAAAAATTATAGCAAACAAAAGAATAATATAGCATTTACAATTACTACATGACCTGTATTATAATTAAATGTTTTGAAAAATGACCTTTCCTTTTCAGTCTAATTTTTTGTAAAATCCAATGCAATATGGCAACCTGTATGCATTCTGTACATTATTGGTGTATTATGGGTTATATTATGCCTCCAAAAATTGAAATTCCTGCTTGTGTGATTAGCTCACTGATTTAACCAGACATCTGCACTATGATACAAGTCAGATTGTAGCCATCCTCTGCAACAGAAATCCGATTTTTGGTTAAATACTCTCTGAAGCCCCATACACACTATCAGATTTTCTGCTGATTTTTTCC
This sequence comes from Lithobates pipiens, assembly GCF_037356315.1. NCBI lineage: Eukaryota > Metazoa > Chordata > Amphibia > Anura > Ranidae > Lithobates > Lithobates pipiens. Next base: position 202,940,773 of record NW_027507685.1, read on the forward strand.
TTCAGATTTACCAAAACCACATAATATGAGGTCAAACCTTAGGAGTTTCAATGTGTAAGCAATCAGGCAGGCCCTTGCACTACATGATTTTGGTAAATTTGAAGCCAAAAATCAGCAGAAAATCTGATAGTGTGTATGGGGCTTAAGGGTTGATTGCTTCTATAGGGATGCAGACCCTGCAACCTTTCTAATCAGAGCACCGAGAGTGCACCAGCTGAATAAAAACACAGTCCCTCCTATTCAGAGTTAGTGAACACAGGACATGGTGAAATAAACAGCTTAAAATTCCAGCAATGTACATTGATCACCCAGAGAGATTGTCTTTTTCTTTACAAAAGTTGAGTTGAGAGGTATCTTGATATAGCACGTTCTTCCCCCGAAGGGTCCCGACGCGCTTGACTAGGGCCAATTCAGACTGGAGCCAATTAACTTAGAAGCATGTCTTTAGAGTGTGGGAGGAAACTGAAGTACCCGAAGGAAACCCACGCAGGCACAGGGAGAACATGCAAACTCCAGGCAGATGGTGTCATGGTCCGGAGCCAGCGACCCTTTTGCTGCTAGGTGAAAGTGCTAACCACTACACCACTGTGCTGCCCTAGTGGAGTTACAATTTAGGGCACACTACTTATCCCCACAGAACTGACATTACAGTTAAAGGCAGATTTTAAACCGGTTATATACCCATTTTTTTTACTTTGACCTACAGGCAAGCCTATAATAAGGCTTACCTGTAGGTAAAAAGAACCTGTACGGTTTAGGAGATATTGCCCTTGCATGTAGCCGTTGACTTCAGCGGCGCATGCACTCTTAATTTTCCAGCTGAAAGGTCCAGCAGACGCCGGACCTTGCCGTAAAATAGTCTCCCACACGCATGCGCCAGAGCCGCGATACCTGGAAGACACCCTGAGGGAAAATGTCAGATCCCTCGGCGTGGAGTGAGATCACCTGCCTACGCCTCGTTCTAAGGTAAGTATTTCATAATGAGCTAGTATGCGGTGCATACTAGCTCATTATGCCTTTTGCCTTACAGGTTTAAAAAAAAAAAGAAATCTGTGGGTTTACTACAACTTTAATCAACGTCTTTCTCCAACATGAGACTCCTACATAAACCAATGGAGCCACTAAAGTGCTTACATTAATAAATATATACCACGCCATTCATAGAGGCTTATCAGACTTTACTGAAACAAAAGGGAACATGCATTATTTAGATAAAAAAAGGAATTTTATTACAAAATAATTGCTAGAATCACATATACAGTAGACCCATTATAGCTCATAAAAATAATGCATATACATGCCACTGAGAAAAATGTATTAATACCAGCTGCAGTGTAACCCCTGCAAATACATTTTTTTTTCTCATATAAATTTGCTTTTGCTCATAACACCATAGATAGGTTTGTGGAGGCAGGTCCTCATGGGTCAATGTGTTTCTCTGTATGCATTATTTTTGTCTGTGACATATATAGGCATTAGGGTTGACTTACTAAAGGCAAATTGACTGTGCAAGAGCAGTTGCTCCAGAGCTTAGTAAATTAGGGGATGATCCACTGACTTCCATCATCCAATCATGTGGAAGCAAAAATGCTGTTTTTTTTTTCTTTGCCTTGCATATGATTGGGTATTCTTTGCATGGTTGAAGCTTTACCTAATTTACTAAGCTTAGGAGGAAAGTGCACAGTACAGTTGCCTTTAGTAAATAAATCCCTTCTTTTTATGACCTATAATAAGTCTATATGTGATTGTAGAAATTTATTTTGCAATAAAATGTATTTTATCTACATAATGCATGTTCCTTTTTGTGTAAGTAAAGTCCAATAAGATTCTATGAGTGGTTTAACTTTGGACTACTGCAGCAAAATGTGCCGTCACAAGATGCTTCCGATAATTAAATAAATGAAAGAGACATTTCTATAATATAATGTCTGCAGCTGGTGGTCAGTGCTGGGGACCCCAATATATACATATATATATATATATATATATATATATATATATATATATGTATTTATGGTTGAAGCTCTTCAACTGAGACATAAACACTCCACAAGACTTACAACATCACATAGACTTGAGGTATGCCCTGGTCTGCTGGCCGGTATGCCAAAAAAGGGGGCATACCCAAGATAAGTAATGGATGATTGTGGAGAGAAATGTGCTGAGAAGTGCCCTGAAAAAGGGGAATGGGAAGGTATCGCTCACCAGAACCGACAAAGACCACAGGTGAGTGGTCTGCTTATGTACCCCCCCCCCGGGCTCCTCCAATAAATCCAGGTCACCATACTGGCCTTCTTATTTATGGTTTAAGTCCTTCAACCAAGACAGATATGAACCAAATAAATACGCCACAATACTTACAACATAACATAAACCTGAGGTGTGCCCTGGTCTGCTGGCCGGTATGCCAAAAAGGGGAGCAAAAATATTTGAATAGGGAAGTAACTCTTTATTGGTCGTGTGACATTTATTGAGCAAGCTTGGTGAAGGCTTGCGACATTTCTACCTGAGGGTTCGGAATGTATCAAGCGAATCAGGCGGATTTCCACCTGCTCAACTTCTTAATGAGGAAGAAGAAACTGGCGCATAGGTGTAATATTCAATAAACAGTCCAGCCAGCTTAAAAGAAACCCAATGTCTCTTTGAAAGACACAATGGGATGGGAGGCAGTCCTTGGGTTGCACAGTGCTGTGATAAATTAAATGTATACTGGGATGGTGTAGAGGGATCACCTGTGGCTGCTGTCCTCAGAGTTGTGATGGCTCTGTATGATCAAAGAGAGTAAGAGAGAGAGAGAAGGACGCACCAACCTAAGTGCAGTATCCCAAAAGTTTTTAATACATAGGTGGATTAAGAATACTTACAGTAGAAATAAAAAAAATAAGCTCATCTGTCAGTGGATCTCCAGGGCTGTACTCCAGGTGGCTGTCATGGAGCTTGTCATCAATGTAGTTGATATTGTCCGATCGCTCTGTGTAGGAAGCAGGGTGGCAATGTCTGCAGCCTCGAGGGAAAAGGAAGTCGCACTCTGGCTACGTGGAATGTCCCGCAGCTATGACGTCACAAGCGGGGACAGGAGATTTCTGGCACTCCCATTTGCCAGCTATCTTCTGTCCCTGCTTGTGACATCATAGCCCCTCCAGGCTGACAGATGAGCTTATTCAAATTTTTTCTCCTGTAAGTGTTCTTAATCCACCTATGGTCTATGGTCCATGGTTGACATGCCCCTGAAGATGGCACTTGTGATGGGTAAGCGTTTTCAGTTGGCTACGAGCTGATGCTTGTGGATTCCGCGTAGAATGGATTTGACTGTATGGGCTGCGAATAAGGATGGTTTTCCTAGGGGTCCTGTAGAAATGCTGGACGCCGGCTAAGTATAGCCTGATGGTGTTATAAGGTAGAGTCAGCTGCATGTGGCAATACGATGTGAAGGCTAGGATGTGCTTGAAGCGGAGTTCCACTGTTTGTTGAGTTTATTAAAAGTATAGCTGCTGACTTTTAATAAACAGTCACTTACCTGTCCCACGGTCCAGTGATACGGCCACCCGAAGCCTCCATTCTCTCCCCCTCCTCTTCGCAGCACCGACATTGTAAGTGTGGGCGCTCATCTGTGACAGTTCGCGGCTTCACAGCCAGGCGCACTGCGCATGCACGAGACATGGTGTTCTCTGTCAAGGGCCAGGTAACCTTCTGGGACCTCTGACATATGTCCCAGAAGATTGCCGGGAGGGAGGGGCTGCCTAGGGGGAGAGGAGGAGTCGTCTAGGTGGCGAGAAATTGAAAGGAGGAAGTGGGACAGGAAGTCCCACTCCAAACCAGGTACCCAGCCCCCCCCACAAAAAAAATTACATGCCAATTGTGGCATGTCAGGGGGCGAGGAGTACTTAAAGCGGAAGTTCCACTTTTGGGTGGAACTGCACTTTAATGACTCCTGGTATTGCTCTAAGGCATGAGGCTAGAAACCTGCAGTAGGCATTCCAAGCAGTATGATAGGCCTTCAATGTGTTGCGGCACAACGACTGATCAATGAGCTGGGTAGCGTTGTGAAGGTGTGGCTTTAACCCATCATCAGCTGAGACCAAAGTTTATTAGTTATTAATAATTTCTTCAAATTTATTTTATTGGATCTAGTATTTTTCCCGTTGGCGATATATGAATGGATGGATTCACACAGATATTGTGTGTTTTTTACATGTTTCAGTCATTTTAGATATTTTTCATTATTAAAGGTTACTCTGTAATGTTCACATTTATACGTTTTTAGAAAAAAGTTTTTTGCTGTTTCATGTACACATAAATTTTCCATATAATATACATGAATATGTTTTTAGGAGTCAGTTTATTTTGATATAATGTTTATTCGACTGTTTTAAAGTCAATTTACTTTGTCATAATACACATTCAAGTTCCTTAGTACTTCTTCCACCACCACATTTATGTGGTCCATCTCCATGTTTTTCCTTGGCTATGTGTGCTTCTTTTCGACCACATTTGTTTGCAATTAAAGGCAACAAAATTGATCATGTACCAGCATATATATGCGGCCAATATGTATGGCCTTATAGCTATGACTAAGCACTGATGAGGGTGTGAAATGCGTCAGTTGTCCTTTGCCTGTACTCCTGTTGTTTTACATGAACTTTGAGGATTCTTTACAATAAAAGGTGTTATATTGGAGTGCGGCTGTTTCCTTTCACTAAGTAGCCGGTATTTGCCAAGTTGGAAATTCCATAGTTAAAATTGAATTGCGTATCATCTATGATTGTGAGTATGTACGAACGTACGAATGGACAGACTGAGTACCGACTGGTAGCTTGTGGCAGGTGCCTCACGATGGAGACCGGGCTGCAGGAAGCTGTATGACAAATGGAATCGTGTCATGTCAGATTCGGATCAAAGTGCCGCTGACACAACTGGACTCAAATTGAGTTTTAGAGTGTATAAATGGACCCAATTCGGATTGTTGTGTTGCCGGTGTGACTAGATCTGAACCAGACAGTAGGGTGTGTGAAATGAGCTGTCAGAGTATGTGAAGCAGAGTATTGGCTGACTTATGAGTACATACGAGGGGTAGGGAATGCCCCCTTTGCTGCCGCTGCGCTGTGAGATTTTTAGGATTGCCTATCCCCTGAGAAACTGATTGCTGCCATGCTCTAAACCTGCGGAGGTGAGGTCTTCGCTGCCGGCTTGTGGCATGGTTCCAGCTATATGACAAGGAGAGGGGGGTGCGTGTGTTAAGAGGAGTCATAGTGGTAGGATAGTGAGCGGAGTTGTATACAGAAAAATAGACAAGAAGAAAAAGGAGAAAGACAGGAAAAGGAATGACAGGCGCAGATATAAGCCAATTTGCGCTCTGAAGCGTTGAATGCTGTTGAGTGGAAATTTAGAAAACTCTAAAGAGTGCATGGCAACTGAGGTGAGCCAGGCGGTGACTGGCCAGGCCACCGATAGGTCAGGTGCCCATCTGTACTGAGCACAAACCTGTGAAACCAGAGCACCGGGTCGTACTGGGGCAAGAAGCTGAAGTCTGGTACAATCTAAGTAGGAATGTTGCGTTCTGTAGTTGGTGACGTGGGCTCTGCCTGCCAACACTTGCACCGTCAGCAAACTCAAAGTTTGGTGACCTTGACTGCGTAGGTGAAGGGCCGCCCTTCGAAAACAAAGTGTAATGCAAAGAAACATGTAACTAATGTCTAATGAGCAGCTCAAATCGTGTATGTGAAGTGAACGTTTAGTGAAAGGGTGCTGCAGGGTTATGTGAGAGTGGAGCCTGTGTACTACACACCTGACGGACGCCCTAGATGCGAAGTCCTAGTTGAGGTCAAGAACTCAATCAACCGGGGACCTGTAGTAAGGGTGACATAGAAGTCCAGTTTGTTTTTATTTTTTATCTTTTTAGTGACCTGTCCACACCCCTAGTTATGTGACTGGCCCCCTGGTGAAGATGCGATCCGTGTGTGTGTGTGTGTGTGTGTGTGTGTGTGTGTGTGTGTGTTTTTTTTCTCAGAATATAACATCCATCCTGGTGCAGGATGGAACCTGAACTCTACTGATCTAAAGAAATGACAGACAGAAAACGGTGAGTGGCTTGATTTATGCCACTATAGATGATGAGTGGCCACATACCACTAGAAATGATGCGTGGCCAATATGCCACTGGAGACATGCTTGCAATGATTGTAAGAAAGCAGCCTTAATAGGAGGGCAAATAATAGAATAGCAAAAAACTGAGTTTGTAGGAATGAACTAAAACCATGAACGATTGTAAACCGTGACTAAGAGTGTATGAAATGGATCAGATACGACTCGTTGTGCCGCCGACGTGACTAGATTAGAATCAAACTGTGAAATGAGTGAAATGTATCCAATACGAATCATTGTGCCGCCAATGCGACTAGATTCGAATTGGAATGGGAAATGAGAGAAATGGATCCGATATGAATCGTTGTGCCGCCAACGCGACTAGATTTGAATCGGACTGTGAAATTAATTAAATGGATCCGATATGAATTGTTGTGCCGCCGACGTGGCTAGATTCTAATCGGACTGTGAAATTAATTGAATGGATCAGATATAAATCATTGTACTGCCAACACTAGTAGATTTGAATCAGGCTGTATGAAGGGTATGGAGTGTATAAATGACCTGTCAGAGTATATGAAGAAGAGTATCGGCTGAGTTATGAGCATGTACGAGCGTATGGATGGACTTGGTCTGAGTAAAGACTGGTAGCTTATGGCAGAGGTCTCACGATAGAGACCGAACTGCAGTAAGCTACGTGATAGATGAAAGGTGATGTGTGGTGCAGAGGATACGAATCGCTGTGCCATCGGCACGACTGGATTTGAATTGGCTGTTGTAGAGTGTATGAGGCGACCTGTTGGATACCTTGAGACTTATGACTAAGCCAGAAGAGTGTGTGCAGCTGTGGTGGTAACAAACGTAACAAATAAAAGTGACAGTTTACAAATCAGTGATGCCTGAACTGAGAGATGTCAGATAATGACTTGGAGGATTTTAACTAAACTATGAGCGACTTCGTACGTGGTACGCTGATGCAATTGGGATTCAAATCAGGCTGTCGTAGATTGTTAGCGTGCCACCCCCCTTCACAACTGAACCTGTACCAACCACCCAACCCCCAAGGCTTAATCGAAGTGCAAACAAGGCACCAGGTGGGTCTAATTACCATCTAAATCAGCCACAGAACCATACATGCTCAGCTCCAAGGGATGAGGCTGCAACCCCATGGACTGTGAATCCTACAACCAGCGAAGCCTGTGCTGAGTGATGTTGGACAACAACCAACAGCGGCTCGGAGACTTGGATCTACGAACAAATCGTATGTTTGAAAAGGGATGGTAAACAAGGCAGAGGGAACCTATGAATCTACTGTGCCTGTGCCGAATGATGTCGGGACACGACCAACAACGACTGGAGGCAACTAACTGTGAAAGGGATATGGGATAAGAAACCTAACCAATCGCAACATTGCGTATGATATGTTGATGGTTTAAATCCTACCTGGAACCGCGGGTGACAACCGCCGACGAAGACCACGAACGGAAAGCCGCAACTGGAATCTAACGCATGGACACACGAACAAAGAATGAGCTGGGGAGAATCTGCCTAGTGACATGTATTATTGCTCACCAGAACCGACAAGGACCACTGGTGGGTGAGCTGCTTAACTATCCCCTGGACTCCTCCCATAAATTCAGGCCCCCATACTCTCCTTATTATATATAAAACAGAGCTCAGTTATTCAAACTGCATTAGTTTTGGGTTAATTGTCCTTTAAATACTATTTATTCCTAAAATGGCCATGTATTATATAACTCAGATGTCTACCAAGCTGGAGCAGGTTTGTAAATATAATTGTTACCCTTTTTATCCTTCTTTAACCACTTGCCGCCCACCCTATTACAAATTGACGGTGGCAAAGTGGTTTCATAATCCTGACCGGACGTCATATGACGTCCTCAGGATTATGAGCCACTGCGCGCCCCCAGGGGCGCGCATCGCGGCGATCGTTTTTGCGGGGTGTCAGTCCGACGGAGACTCTTTACCACGTGATCAGCCGTGTCCAATCACGGCTGATCACAGTGTAAATGGGAAGAGCCGGTGATCGGCTTTTCCTCACTCGCGTCTGTCAGACGCGAGTAGAGGAGAGCCGATCGGCTGCTCCTCTGACAGGGGGTGTCTGTGCTGATCGATTATCAGCACACCCCCCCCCTCGAGGATGCCCACACTGGACCACTAGGGACGCCACCAGACCACCAGGGAAAAGGTAATCCTCCCTAGACCACCAGGCATGCCAATGGTCAGCACAATGGATGCCAATCAGTGCCCATAATGGATGCCAATCAGTGCCCACAAGGGGCATCACTGGTTTGGCATGCATTATTGTTTGGCACTGATTGGCATCCATTAGTACAGTATAACACCAATGCCGCCTATGAGTGCCCACCTGTGCCGCCTATGAGTGCCCACCTGTTATGAGTGCCCACCTGTGCCGCCTATGAGTGCCCACCTGTGCCGCCTATCAGTGCCCACCCATGCCCATCTGTGCCGCCTATCCATGCCCATCTGTGCCGCCTATCCATGCCCATCTGTGCCGCCTATCCATGCCCATCTCTGCCGCCCATACATGCCAATCCGTGCCAGCTATCAGTGCCAATTTGTGCCACCTATCAGTGCCCATCCGTGTCGCCCATCCGTGTCGCCCATCAGTGCCGCCTATCAGTGTCCATCAATGCCACCTCATCAGTGCCACTTCATTGGTGCCCATCAGTGCCGCCTTATCAGTGCCCATCAGTGTAGCCCCATCAGTGCCCATCAGTGAAGGAGAAAACGTACTTATTTACAAAGTTTTGAAACTGAAACAAAAAAAAAAACATTTTTTTTTTTTAAATTTTCCGTATTTTTTTATTTGTAGTGCAAAAAATAAAAACCATAGAGGTGATCAAATACCACCAAAAGAAAGCTCTATTTGTGGGAAAAAAATTATAAAAATTTCATTTGGGTACAGTGTAGCATGACCGCGCAATTGTCATTCAAAATGCGACAGCGCTGAAAGCTCAAAATTGGTCTGGGCAGGAAGGTGTTTAAGTGCCCTGTATTGAAGTGGTTAAAAGCTGCCATCAAGGGCCCAGCAAGTGTATACCTTTTATTTAGATGAAGCTGTATTCCTGAAAAGTTATATGCGGTATAAAAAATATTTATTTTATATATTTCATTTTGTAACGTTTTCATAATGGTGCTATAAGTGGAAAACATAATACTATACATAAAAGAATTGATACATTACCCACTCCATGGGCTCCAGCTTTACATGCGTAGTGTAAAAGTGTCATGTCTGTTAGTCCATCCCTGTCATTTACATGACATCCCCTCTTCAAAATCTGTCAGGATAATGGCTGTGAATATTCATCCAATTCATAAACATTGCACAACAAGCAATTCTTACTCTAACGGAATCTTAATTTACATTTGATGTCAAAAGCAATAGAATTTCAGAATAACAAATGATATTATGGTCATATTTTTTCAGTATAAATATTCATCCATCTGATTCCAGTATACAGCCTTTGCTAACCAATGGCCACCCAACAATACATGTTGCGCCAGGAGATTGTGCATTGAGTTGATACTCCTGGCGCAGTATTTCTAAGCATGTGACTTATTCTATCTTGTGTGCTGATTGGGGGGGGGGGGGGTTGTATATATGTGTGTGTGTGTGTGTGTGTGTGTGTGTGTGTGTGTGTGTGTGTGTGTGTGTGTGTATATATATATATATATATATATACACACAGACACACACAGCGTTGTAAAAATGTATTTGCCCCCTTCCTGATTTTTTATTTTTTTGCATATTTGTAACAGTAAATGATTCAGATCATCAAACAAATTTGTATATTGCACAAAGATAACCCAAGTAAATACAAAATCCAGTTTTTAAATAATGATTTAATTTATGAAGGGAAAAAAGATGTCCAAACCTGCCTGGTCCTATGTGAAAAAGTAATTGCACCCCCCTCGTTAATTGTTAATTCATGATTGAACTGTGAATAACCAAATTTTTGGGAAAAATTAGTTAAATTTTGCTTGCCACACCCAGATCTGTTGAATCAAGAAATCACTTAAATAGAAGCTGTTCTAAAAAGCGAAGCATACTAAAAGATCTCAAAGAGCAACACATCATGTCGCGATCTAAAGAAATTCAAGAACAGATGAGAAACAAAGTAATTGATATGTTTATGTCTGGAAAGTGTTACAAATCTATTTCTAAGGTGTTGGGACTCCAGCGAACCGTGGTGAGAGCCATTAACCACAAATGTAGAAAACTTGTAACAGTGGTGAAACTTCCCAGGATTGGCCAGCCTACAAAAATGACTCCAAGAGCACAACAACAAGTCATCCAAGAGGTCATAAACGAACCAGAACAACATCTAAAGAACTCCAGGCCTCACTTGCCTCAGTTAAGGTCAGAGTTTGTGATTCAACAATAGGTAAGAGACTGGGCAAAATTGGTATCCATGGAAGAGTTCCAAGGCCAAAGCCACTGCTGACCAGAAAGAACACAAAGGCTCGTCTCACATTTGCCAAAAAACATCTTGATTATCCCCAAGACTTTTGATAAAATATTCGGTGGACTGATGAGACAAAACTTTTTGGAATGCGTGTGTCCCATTACATCTGGTTTAAAACGAACACAGCATTTCATAAAAAGAACATCGTACCAACAGTATGACATGGTAGTGGTAATGTGATGATCTGGAGCTGCTTTGCAGCTTCAGGATCTGGAGGACTTGCCATAATTGATGGAACCATGAATACCAGAAAATCCTGAAGGAGAATGTCTGGCCATCAGTTCCTGACCTCAAGCTCAAGCACACTTGAGTTATGCAACAGGACAATGATCCAAAACACACCAGCGAAAAGTTCACCTCTGAATGACTAAAAAAACAGGATTAAAACTGAGTCTCACCCAAAAGGGGAAGCTCCACTTGTTTGCAACCTCAACTGCCACATTTGGCACTTTTTAGAGGGGAGGGGGGAGTGGGTACCTGTTTTTTTGCCGTGTCAATCTGAGGGAAAGTTCAGCCCCCCCTCCCTCAGAGTCTTCTGGGACGCATCACAGGTCCCAGAAGACCATGGGACCATTCACCAGGCTCAGCGCGACTCATGCAATAGGAAAATCAGTCAATTCCTGTTTCTCTTACTAGAGATGCCAGCGCCTGCACCAAAAGCCAATTGAAGAATCGGTTCGGGAGAGGGTATCACTACATCCCCTGGCAGGTAAGTGTCTCTATATTAAAAGTCAGAAGCTACAGTATTTGTTTTTTTTAAGAAACCTGGAGATCCTCTTTAAGATTTTGGAGTGGTCCAGTCAAAGTCCGGACTTAAATCCAATTGAGATGATGTGACATGGCTTTAACCAGGCCGTACATGCTGGAAAACCCTCCAATGTGGCTGAATTAAAGTAATTCAAAGAAGAGTGGGCCAAAATTCCTCCACATCAATACGAAAGACTCACTGCCAGTTATCACAAACGCTTGATTGCAGTTGTTGCCGCCAGCTATTTTCCTTTAATAAATTAAATCGTCATTTAAAAACTGCATTTTATATTTACTCAGGCTATCTTTGTGTAATATTAAAACTTGTTTGATGATCTGAATCATTTAAGTGTGACAAATATGTAAAAAAAAAAAAAATAAGGAAGGGGGCAAACACTTTTTCACAGCACTGTATATATACTGTTTATCTTTCATTAATAGAATGTTATATACAAGGACAAATACTATATTTTGGGATTATTGAAGAGAAATATTTGCGGTAAAAGCATTACATTAAACTATAACCGGTTCCCGACCGGCACACGTCGATGTACGTTAATGGCACGGCTGGGAAATGGGCGTACCTGTATGTCCCTTTAAATTTGCCACCGGGCCAGGACCTCCATGATCGTCTCACGGAGAGGAAGAACAGGGAGATGCTAATGTAAATAAGCATTTCCCCATTCTCCCGTTCTGCCTAGTGACAGTGACACTGATCTCTGCTCCCTGTGATTGGGAGCAGAGATCAGAGATGTGTCACACACAGCCCCTCCCCCCACAGTTAGAATCACTCCCTAGGACACACTTAACCCCTACAGCGCCACCTAGTGTTAACCCCTTCACTGCCAGTCACATTTACACAGTAATCAATGCATTTTTAATCACATTGATCCCTGTATAAATGTGAATGGTCCCAAAATAGCGCCAAAAGTGTCCGATTTGTCCACCATAATGTCGTAGTCACAATAAAAATCACTGATTGCCGCCATTACTAGTAAAAAATTAATAAAAATGCCATTAAACTATCCCCTATTTTGTAGACGCTATAACTTTTGCACAAACCAATCAATAAACGCTTATTGTTATTTTTTTTAACCAAATATATGTAGAAGAATACATATCGGACTAAACTGAGGGAAAAATTTTTTTTTATATATTTTTTGGGGATATTTATTATAGCAAAAAGTAAAAAATATCAAATTTCTGTTTTGGGTTTAGATACAATTTACCCCTTCCCACCTAAGGGTAAAACAAATCTAAATGCCTAAGCACAATTTTGCAACTTTGACATGTGTTAGTAAAACTGTATATATCGTCACAACTACTTTGTGTATCCAGCTGAATTATACCTTGTTTTTTCAGGACAAATTGGGCTTTCTTTTGGTGGTAAATGGTAATAGATACCTTCTGATTTTTTTTTGTTTTTTATTATCAAAGAAAAACTGGCGCAAAATAGTAAAAAAAAACAAAAAACGTATTTTTTTAATTTAGCTGTATATTTCTTTGTATTACCATAATTTACCACCAAAAAACAATCCAAAATAAATTCTCCTGCTTCTGACAAGCACAGCAATACCACATGTATGTTGTTTCTACCCATAGTAGGGCGCAATGGTGTGCATTTTGCATATTTTTTTATCCTATCTGAAACACACTGACACCAATACTAATTTAAACTTTTTTTTTTTTTTATTCTACCCAAAATATGCTGACTGTGACCCTTAACCCCGTTCAGGGTTGAGTGAGTTTGGGGTGGAGGAACTTGGACTGGCCTTTAGAGTCCTGACCTCAACCCAATAGAACACCTTTGGGATGAATTAGCGTGGCGACTGTGAGCCAGGCCTTATCCAACATCAGTACATGACCTCACAAATGCGCTTCTGGAAGAATGGTCAAACATTCCCATAGACACATTCCTAAACCTTGTGGACAGCCTTCCCAGAAGAGTTGAAGCTGTTATAGCTGCAAAGGGTGGGCCAACTCAATATTGAACCCTACGGACTAAGACTGGGATGCCATTAAAGTTCGTGTGAGTGTAAAGGCAGGCATCCCAATACTTACAGTGCCTTGAAAAAGTATTCACACCCCTTGAAATTTTCCACATTTTGTCATGTTACAACGAAAAAATGTAAATGTTTATATCTGAAAAGTGTGGTGTGCATTTGTATTCAGCCCCCTTTACTCCGATACCCCTTATTAAAATCTAGTGGAACCAATTGCCTTCAGAAGTCCCCTAATTAGTAAATAGAGGCCACTTGTGTATAATTTAATCTCACTATAAATACAGCTGTTCTGTGGAGCCCTCAGGACGTTTATTGGAGAACCTTAGTGAACAAACAGCATCATGATAGCCAAGGAACACACCAGACAGGTCAGGGATAAAGTTGCGGAGAAGTTTAAAGCAGGATTAGGTTATAAAAAAAATCCCAAGCTTTGAACATCTCACAGAGCACTGATCAATCCATCATCGAAAATGGAAAGAGTACGGCACAACTGCAAACCTACCAAGACATGGCCATCCACCTAAACTGACAGGCCGGGTAAGGGGAGCATTGATCAAAGAAGCAGCCAAGAGGCCCATGGTAGGCAACTCTGGAGGATCTGCAGAGATCCACAGCTCAGGTGCATGGGCGTCCGCAGGACGTCCCCCGGAATTGTCAAGAAGGTGTTGCAGTGTTCGCTGTGGCCGCCACTGACTTTTTCTGAGTCAGCCGGTTGTTCTGTGTCCTGACATATCTGATGTTCCTCCCTCACCCCCAGCCTGCTCCTCTTCAGTGATTGGCTGCCTGCCTGTGTACATATTGTGTAGATCCACCGGTCTATCATAATTTAACCCTTACAACAAGTATTCCCCAGAAGCAAGGGAATAGTAAAGAGGAAGAGTATACTAAATAAACAACAAAGTAACCCTGAGCAAACTATTCCATTGATGTGACAATTAACTGCTGTGATATGCTGTATATATTTCATATCTATCTGAGTCCTCCAATATCTTTAATAACATTGGGGCTAGAACCCCAGTTCTTAACAAAGGAAGTTACCTCGCTGCCGATCACATCGATCTTGTGCTGGACTTGTGGAACCCATTGCCGGATGATAGCAAACAGTTCAGGGATGGTCGTTTGAGGGTCAAACAAGATTTCCTGGCATGCAGGGTCGTTAGGGTCAAAGAACGTGAATGCTGTAATGTAAGTAAAAGAAATGGTAATTCATTGAATTTGGTTCTACAAGAAAGAAAAATGACTTTTTGACAGATGCAGTCATTGCTGTTGCCTCCATTATCTAATGTGTCTGAAATAGAAAAGATTGGTCACAGCAACCAATTCAATTTTGCCTTTCATTCTCACATATTGCACCAGGAACATGAAGGGGAAATCGGGTTATTGTGCACAAGAACTATTCCATCTGCAGACATTTTGGATCTTTACATTCTTGTACATTATAGGCTTTTGTATGTAATTAAAGAGCTGGCATACACTAGGACAGTTTTTCCTCAATCAGGGTGCTCCTGCACCCTGGGTGCCATCTCAGTTCCCCTGGGGTGGTGCAAGCACAAGACCAAATTTGCCCTGGATCTGAAATGGATGAGAGGGCTCATGATTAGGGGGACTCTGTGGTGATGGAGCTCTCTGTCATGAGGGTACTCTGATGTGATGAATGGCTCTCATGTTTAGGAGGCACTCTGATGTGATGGAGGGGCTCTAGGATGATGGGGGACCTCTGGTGTATAGGGGGGATTTTGATGTGATGGGGGGGATTCTGACATGAAGGAGGGACCTCCCTTGATGTGATAGGGGGACCTCTGTGAACTTTATCAAGGTAGTTGTGTGCATCATCCCAGGCTCAGGTGTCCTACTTATAAGTAATATTTATGTTTTTTACATTTTAGAATGGATCCCTTGAGATTTTGCATAATTGTAAAGGGTGTCACAAATCAGAAAAGGTTGAGAAACGCTGCACTTGGAGAGATAGATACAAAAAAAACTCAGTTGCTGATTACCATAATCCTTTGGAAGAGGGGCCGGTGCAGAAGGGTGAACCACGGGTCGTTTCCTCTTCTCTACGATGGGGCTCTGGAAATCCAGGGGATGTTGGTTCTCCTCCGGGGCGCAGTCTAGAGGATCTTCTCTAGTCATGGTTCTCTGTTCACTGATGTAGAAATTAAATGATAAATACCAACATTAGATCTGCAATTTACTGTTACCCAGACCAGTATTATCACAGCAGCACATTTCTAGTACAGGCCAGCATTCTTAGCCCTTGTACACATGTTCGGACATTCTGACAACCAAATCCGTTGGATTTTGTCAGACGGATTTTGTCCGAAACTGTTGCATACACACGGTCGGACAAAGTTGTCGGAAAATCCGATTGTACATAACGTGATGACGTTATTTCGTTACGACGGGACTACGTTCAGGCTAGTAGCCAATAGCTTTGGTCTAGGAATTTTATCTGAGCATGCGTGCCACTTTGTCCGTCCTAGTAGGCTACACATGATCGGAGTATGTCCGATCGGAGCATTTTGTCTGAAAATTTTACGGACAAGTCGGAAAACTTGGTCCGTCGGATACACCGATGGAAACAGTCGGACAAAATGGTCCAATAGGACACAATCTGTTGGAATCTCCGACCGTGTGTACAAGGTCTTAAACATACCTATGTACCCAGATAGCAAGTAATTGTGCGGCAAGTTTGAAAATGACTTGCTAAGCTATTGTTAAGCTTGTCAGACTTCACAAGTTTGTTGCACAATTGCAGCAAGTCCGCATTGCATGACTCCAGATCAACTTTCTTTGCAAACAATCAGCAAGTCTGCTGC
Source organism: Lithobates pipiens (assembly GCF_037356315.1). NCBI lineage: Eukaryota > Metazoa > Chordata > Amphibia > Anura > Ranidae > Lithobates > Lithobates pipiens. The sequence continues at coordinate 202,956,934 of NW_027507685.1, forward strand.
AAGTTCTGGTTCAGTTATGTTGTGCAACAGTCATCCCACCACAAGGGTCACTGTGGCTGAATTTTCATGTTGTAGACTTGCAGAGCTCTTGCTGTAAACTCGCCACTGCAACTTTGCTCTTGCTAGAGACTTGCCACGCAAATTTGCTACAAATTGGGAAAGTTTCAACTAGAACAGAACTCGTGCTTCAAGTGCTCTGCAAGTGTACAACTTGCCAGTGAAAATGTGCAGCAAGTTAACATACTTACAATTCAACACTTCCACAAATTTGTAGCAAGTTATTCTTGCTATCTGGGTACTTTGTGTATAAGTTACATAAAACCTAGTAAAGACCCAGTATCATTCCAATAACACATTGCCAGTACAGACCAGTGTGATTTCCAATATCACAATCACAGGACAGATTAGTATTATTGCAGCATTGGGGTCCCTATTCCTCTGCATGGAGTTTACATCTGCTTTTTTGGGGGGGGGGGGTGGTTACTTTGGTTTCCTCATACTCTCCGAAGACATGCAGATGGGTTAATTGGCTCCTGCCTAAACTGTCCCTAGTATGTGTGTGCGTGAATGCAAGCTTGTCAGACCAGGACCTGAGATTGTAAGATACTTAAGGGCAGGACCTGATGTGAATGTACAATATGAAACGTGCTGTGTGCTCGTGACAGGCTGGGGTTTGTACCAGAGTTGTCAGAGGAGATGTGGCTGGAAATGTTATGTACCTATTTACCTATGTACAGTTATTGCATCCACTGACATCAACTATGATATTTGCACCAAACTTATTATACTCCTCAGTGGCTGTTTAAAATGCTGAAAAGAGAGAACACTATATGTCACAAGTGTTTGCTGTCTGAAGGGACCTTGTTGCATATGGAGTAGGACTCTTCCAAAGTGAGGCCACTCTGGTCACAGGTGACTGAGTGTATGGTTATGAAAAGTGGTGGCTGGTGCTCAACATTTTGATGGTTTGAGGGTGGGGGGTATCAAACAAACCTGGCCCCCCCACTCACACTAATGCCCCCTCCCCCCCGGGAGATGGACGGGAAGGCAGCGATCAGTGGCCTTACCTTAGGAGGCCGATGACGGTGGTCCTAGACCCGGGGTAGGGCTCCTGGAAGCTTACAGAGGCTGCTGTTGCCCCTCTGCCCCTCCACCTGCTGCTCCTCGCTCCAGCTTGCCAAGGTAAGAGCCGGGGCCGTTGCTTCTCCTACCGGCTGAACAGACATTGCTTCTCCTCCCAGCCAAACAGGAAGTGGGTCCTGAGACCCGATTGGCTGGGAGGAGAAGACATTAGCAAATATTAATTTGCTATGTCACACAACTGGGTGGGCTAAGGGTGCAGTGCTCTACGCCCCGAGCCCACCCTTTTTTTAAGCCAATTAGAGCCTCAAGCTCTTATCATGTGCTTAAAAAAAAAAAATTGAAATCCATGAGTCCGGTGCCCTGCATGTAGATTAGGGGCCGGGCAAGATTAGGGGGGCGGCACACCTGTGCCCCTAATGGTGCGGTCGCCGCTGGAGATGAATAATGCCACAAAGAAATTTATTAGGACTCTAAATTTATGTGAGCAAATTGATTTCTAGGAGATGGATATATACACATCCTCTTACTATCTAGGCATGGAAAGTGATGATCAATGCAGATATCCCCCCTCCCCCTTTATAGGATGACACATGAGGCTCGGGGGTGTTTGGTTTAGTTGGGAAGACTTTCCTGCAACTCTGGATGGTATTCTGGAAGAGGATGGTGCTTCTATGCTTGGTTAGGGCTGAAGGCTGGTGGGGTAGACACCCTGACTTATACTGAAACTTAGTTGGGTGGACAGTTCCTAGGAGTAGTGCAAAAGGGGAGGGAAGGGATACTTCTTTATCTTTTCGGTATCTGGACCTGATTCAGTAATCAACACTCATTGTTACTTGGTGGAGTGTTCGCTTGTGTATGTTAACCACTTCCGCCCCGGAAGAATTTAGCCACTTCCTGACCAGAGCACTTTTTGAGATAAGGCACGGTGTCGCTTTAGCTGACAATTGCACGGTCGTGCAACATTGCACCCAAACAAAATTGATGTCCTTTTTTTCCCACAAATAGAGCTCTCTTTTGTTTGTATTTGATCACCTCTGCATATTTTATTTTTTGCACTATAAACAAAAAAAGAGCTACAATTTTGAAAAAAATGTATATTTTTTACTTTTTTCTAGAAAAAATATCCCCCAAAATATATAAAAAAAAAACAAATTTCTTTCTCAGTTTGGGCCAATATGTATTCTTCTACATATTTTTTTAATTTAAAGATTTTTATTGAGTACACCAGACAGGGCAGAGCAGAATTGCTTCTACATATTTATGATAAAACAAAGCGCAATAAGTGTATATTGATTGATTTGTGCAAAAGTTATAGCGTCTACAAAATAGGGGATTGCGTTATGGCATTTTTATTATTATTTTTTATTAGAAATGGCAACGATCTGCGATTTTTATCGTGACTGTGACATTATGGCGGACAGATCGGACACTTTTGACACTATTTTGGGACAACTGTCATTTATACAGCAATCAGTGCTATAAAAATGCACTGATTACTGTGTAAATGTCACTGGCAGGGAAGGGGTTAAACACGCGATCAAGGGGTTAAGTGTTTCCTAGGGAGTGATTCCAACTGTTGGGAGGATGTGCTCACTACAACATGACAGAGAACGCTGCTCCCAATGACAGGGAGCAGTAGATCTCTGTCATGTTGCTAGGCAGAACAGGGAAATGCCTTGTTTACATAGGCATCTCCCCATTCTGCGGCTCTGTGAAGCGATTGCGGGACACTGGCGGACAACGGTTTCACAGGACCCGCAGGCATGGTCACGGAGTACACAAGCCCACAATGTCGCATTTTAAAGGGGATGTACAGGTACACCCATTTGCGCAGCTGTGCCATTGTGCCGGCGTACATCATCGTGCACTGGTCAGCAAGCGGTTAAAACCCACAAAAAAAGTATTGCCAGATGATGCATTTTGTTGGATAAGCTTTATTGTTTGGACATTGGATATGATTCTCAGAACTGTACTGAATGCATTCATGCTGCTGTCTTTAACACTGGTGGGTGAATATATAGTTTGTCCTTGATGTATGACAAATGATGAATGTATTCTTATTTTTTTATTTTTTTGTATTCTGGCAAAAAACATTTTTCTGCAAAAAAAGTGCTGTGAAAATTGTTGGTGCTATATAAATAAAAATATAGGTAAGCCACTCAGTCACACAATTCCAATACAAACCAATATAATGATCATTAGGCACTGTCTGGATCAGTCATACAATCCCAGTATAGACCAGTATCAATACTATAAGGCATTCTTTGGGTGAGTCATACAATCCCAGTACAGACCAGTATCATTACTATAAAGGTATTCTGTGGTTCAGTCACACAATCCCAGTACAGATCAGTTTTCATTGGTGTGCATTAGGGTGTGCACCCCAGAGCAGAAACACACATGCATGTATATCAGCAGAGAAGTAGACGGTGTCAGTAGAGCAAAGATTGGTGTCAATAGGGCAGTGGATGAGTGTCAGTAGTTTTTTATTTTGAAATCATTTTTTACAATATTATCTTTTATTAATTTGTTACAATTTTTTTTAGGAGCCCCGTATGGCTTTTGTTGAAATATCAAGGGTCTAAACAGACCCCTGATGTCTCACTTTTGAGACAGAGAAAGAAACTGAGGAAATTCCCCAGTCCCTTTCTCTGCTGCCTGCAGTAAACATAGTTTACTATGCTTGCGTTAAGAATGAGGACAAGAGCGATCAGTTACAGATCACTCATAGTATTAATTCAGAAAAGGAAGGCCGGTTAATTAAATATTTACTAGCCCCTTCCCTGCTCCTTAGAGGAGAGGAGGGAAGCTGGCAGCAGTGCAGGGGGGAGATGGGAAGTAGGGGGAATTGGCGCCGCACAGGGTGATTAGGGTATGCCCGGAACACCCTGTGCACAGGCCTATGCCAGTATTATTACCATAAGGCACTCTGTGGATCAGTCATACAATCCCAGCACAGACCAGTATCATTAACATAAGGCACTCTGTGCCTCAGTCTCACCATCCCTATATGGACCAGTTTTAGTACCACAAGGCACTCTGTAGTTAAGTCACACAATCCCAGTACAAACCAGTTAATATTACAATATTAGGCACGCTCTCAATCAGTCAAACAATCCCAGCATAGCCCAGCCTTATTGCAGTAAGGCAATCTGGATCAGTCACACAATACCAGCCTAAGCCTGTATCATTTTTATAAGGCACTGTTTGGATCAGTCATACAATCTCAGTATAGACCAGTATCATTACTATAAGGCACTCTATGGATTAGTCATACAATCCCAGTACAGACCAGTATAATCACTATAAGGCACGCTATGGATCAGTCACACAATCCCAGTACAGACCAGTATTATTATCAAAGGGCACTCTGTGGATCAGCCACACAATACCTGTCCATTATTATTATCATAAGGCACTGTTTGGATTAGTCATACAGTCCCCATATAAACCAGTATCATTATTTTAAGGCACTCTATGGATCAGTCACACAATCCCAGTACAGACCAGTATATTCACTGTAAGGCACTCTGTGGACCAGTCAAACAATCCCAGTACATACCAGTATCAGGGATGGCCTTGCGGTTCGCGGCAAATTTTGCGTGTTCGCGATTCACCAAACTGGCGGACTTCTGGCGCTGTTCGCGAGGCGGACATATGCGTTTACATTGTGAAAGAACTTTGACCCATGATAACACATCCATCATGGGGTACAGGACAGCCAATTGAGACATTTCAGCACATGGACAATTGGACATTCCCCCTACCTTATAAATAGACCTGATCTGGCGGCCATTTTACATTCTGTCTTTTGTCAGTGTAGGGAGAGGTTGCTGTGTGGAGCAGGGACAGACTGTAGTGACACAAATCGCTAGCTATTAGGTCCACAAAAGTCCTTTTAAGGACTGGTATAGGTGTACAGTATATAGGGTTCTGGTGCACTGCTGCTGACTGCTGTGCTGCTGATTGCTGAGTGCACTGCTGACCGATTCTGCAGCTGACTTTTGTCAGTGTAGGGACAGGACGCTGTGTGGAGCAGGGACAGTCAGTTTAATCACTAGCTATTACTATTAGGTCCACAAAGATCCTTTTAAGGACTGGTATAGGTGTACAGTATATAGGGTTGTACACGTATAATATACTTTCTTTCAAATATAGAAAGCCTATAGACTGCTGAGCTGAGTGTTGACCGATTCTGCAGCTGTCTTTTATCAGTGTAGGGACTAAGGGGCAGTCTGCAAATCACTAGCTACTAGGTCCACAAAGGTCCTTTTATAGGTGTATAGTATATAGGGTTGTACACGTATAATATACTTTCTTTCAAATATAGAAAGCATATATAGTGCACTGCACTGCTGTGCTGCTGATTGATTCTGCAGCTGTCGTTTCTCACTGTAGGGAGGGACAGTTCGGTTTTTGGAGCAGGGACAGTCTGCAACTCACTAGCTACTAGCTAGCTACTATTAGGTCCACAAAGGTCCTTTTAAGGACTGGTATAGGTGTACTATTTGGTGTGCAGTATATAGTGGTGTAATACACGTATAAAATACTTGCACATATAGAAAGCATAGTATAGTGCACTTCCACTGTGAAGCATTGTGACTGCTGAGTGGTTCTGCAGAGTGACAAACGCAATTTTAAAAAAAAGTATTATAACTGGTGTGAAAAACTAGTGGCCCCCAAAAACGACAGATTGAAGCGGGGTGTTATATACCTTCTTCCACATACATACTGCACTTCTCTAGAGACTTTTGTCACAGGGTCATTTAAAAAATGACAGGAAGAGGAAGAGGCAGGCCCTTCCGCAGGGGTGGTAGGAGAAGGGCAGGAGCAACAGGCTTGAGCCAAAGTGCCAAATTGCAGAAGGTGCGTGCGATTACATCAGAGGACGTATCATGGTGCTGGTGTCAGTGCTCTCTATCTCGGTGCTGGTGTGGTGTCAGTGCTCTCTATCTCGGTGCTGGTGTCAGTGCTCTCTATCACAGTGCTGGTGTCAGTGCTCTCTATCACAGTGCTGGTGTCAGTGCTGTCTATCACGGTGCTGGTGTCAGTGCTCTCTATCACGGTGCTGGTGTCAGTGCTCTCTATCACGGTGCTGGTGTCAGTGCTCGCTCTCTATCTCGGTGCTGGTGTGGTGTCAGTGCTCTCTCAGTGCTGGTGTCAGTGCTCTCTATCTCAGTGCTGATGTCAGTGCTCTCTATCACGGTGCTGGTGTCAGTGCTCTATCACGGTGCTGGTGTCAGTGCTCTCTATCACGGTGCTGGTGTCAGTGCTCTCTATCTCGGTGCTGGTGTCAGTGCTCTCTATCTCGGTGCTGGTGTCAGTGCTCTCTATCTTGGTGCTGGTGTCAGTGCTCTCTATCTCAGTGCTGGTGTCAGTGCTCTCTATCATGGTGCTGGTTTCAGTGCTCTCTATCTAGGAGCTGGTGTGGTGTCAGTGCTCTCTATCACAGTGCTGGTGTCAGTGCGCTCTATCACGGTGCTGGTGTCAGTGCTCTCTCTCTATTTCGGTGCTGGTGTGGTGTCAGTGCTCTCTCTCTATCTCGGTGCTGGTGTCGGTGCTCTCTATCACGGTGCTGGTGTCAGTGCTCTCTCTCTATCTCGGTGCTGGTGTGGTGTCAGTGCTCTCTATCTCGGTGATGGTGTCAGTGCTCTCTATCACGGTGCTGGTGTCAGTGCTCTCTATCACGGTGTGGGTGTCAGTGCTCTCTATCACGGTGCTGGTGTGGTGTCAGTGCTCTCTATCTCGGTGCTGATGTCAGTACTCTCTATCATGGTGCTGGTGTCAGTGCTCTCTATCATGGTGCTGGTGTCAGTGTTCTCTATCACAGTGCTGGTGTCAGTGCGCTCTATCACGGTGCTGGTGTCAGTTCTCTCTATCACGGTGCTGGTGTCAGTGCTCGCTCTCTATCTCGGTGCTGGTGTGGTGTCAGTGCTCTCTATCTCAGTGCTGGTGTCAGTGCTCTCTATCACGGTGCTGGTGTCAGTGCTCTATCACGGTGCTGGTGTCAGTGCTCTCTATCACGGTGCTGGTGTCAGTGCTCTCTATCACGGTGCTGGTGTCAGTGCTCTCTATCTCGGTGCTGGTGTCAGTGCTCTCTATCTCGGTGCTGGTGTCAGTGCTCTCTATCTTGGTGCTGGTGTCAGTGCTCTCTATCTCAGTGCTGGTGTCAGTGCTCTCTATCATGGTGCTGGTTTCAGTGCTCTCTATCTAGGAGCTGGTGTGGTGTCAGTGCTCTCTATCACAGTGCTGGTGTCAGTGCGCTCTATCACGGTGCTGGTGTCAGTGCTCTCTCTCTATTTCGGTGCTGGTGTGGTGTCAGTGCTCTCTCTCTATCTCGGTGCTGGTGTCGGTGCTCTCTATCACGGTGCTGGTGTCAGTGCTCTCTCTCTATCTCGGTGCTGGTGTGGTGTCAGTGCTCTCTATCTCGGTGATGGTGTCAGTGCTCTCTATCACGGTGCTGGTGTCAGTGCTCTCTATCACGGTGTGGGTGTAAGTGCTCTCTATCACGGTGCTGGTGTGGTGTCAGTGTTCTCTATCTCGGTGCTGGTGTCAGTACTCTCTATCATGGTGCTGGTGTCAGTGCTCTCTATCATGGTGCTGGTGTCAGTGTTCTCTATCACAGTGCTGGTGTCAGTGCGCTCTATCACGGTGCTGGTGTCAGTTCTCTCTATCACGGTGCTGGTGTCAGTGCTCTCTATCTCTGTGCTGGTGTGGTGTCAGTGCTCTCTATCACGGTGTTGGTGTCAGTGCTCTCTATCACGGTGCTGGTGTCAGTGCTCAGTCTCTATCACGGTGCTGGTGTCAGTGCTCAGTCTCTATCACAGTGCTGGTTTCAGATAGTGAGGGAGATAGCAGCAGAGAAGCCAATCAGCAGGCAGTGCCAGCACCATGGCTGAGGATCAGCACTGGACTGGCACCTCCGGACCACCGCAGTGGAGCCCTGCATAGGTAGGGGTAAGGGCCGGGGGAGGGGTCAGGGGCTCAAGCACAGGTTGGTACACTGGGACACTGGCACAGGACTGCGCTGCCCTGACTGTGGCACTGATCATCTCCTGCACCCCCTTCATAGCCTGCCCTGACCTTGCCTCTCCTCCATGGCCTTCATGCGCTCCTGAATTGTCAAAATTTCACAGATAAAAAAAAGAATGCTTGTCGTTGTCTATCCCATATTCACTTAATACTTTTGTTATGTCAGTGTCCATGTGGTGGGACTATGTGTGCACAGCTAGTAAGTATTTTGTGGCTGAAAATATGACCTGTAGGTTTTTAAGTTTTGCCTGCCATTAAAGTCAATGGGGTCCACCACGAACTTTGCGGTTCGCAAACTTTTGTCCACGTTCGCGAAATGTCCCATCGGAAGTTCGTCCATCACTAACCAGTATTATTATCAAAAGGCACTCTGTGGATCAGTCACTCAATACCAACCCAGACCAGTATTATTATCATAAGACACTGTTTGGATCAGTCATACAATCCCAGCTTAGACCAGTATCATTACTATAAGGCTCCCTTCTGGATTAGTCATAAAATCCCAGTACAGACCAGTATAATCACCGGAAGGCACTCTGTGGATCAGTCAAACAATCCTAGCCCAGGCCAGTGTAATTACCATATAGCACTCTCTGTATCAGTCATACAATCTCAGTACAGACTAGTATTATTAAATCAGTCACACCATCCCAGTGCAGACTGCGATTATTACAAAAAGGCATTTTTCAGATCAATCTAACAATCTCAGTACAGACCAGTATTCATACGATAAGGTGCTCTGTGGATCAGTTGCACAATTGTAATACAGACCAGTATTATAAATACATTAAGACACCCTATGGGGCACAACCCCAGTGAATATTAGTATAATTATAATAAAGCACTCTGTGCATTAGTCACACAACCTCAATGTACTGTAGATGGTTTTGCATACGAGGAACTCTTCAGTTCAACCATATAGAAGTCAGTATCATTGCAGTAAGGCATGCTGTGGTTTAATCATGCAATCTAGCAAATATTTTGAATCTTTTTCAGATTGTGGAAACGCAAAAAGACTCAACCGAGCTCTACCACTATATTAGAGGTTGTGTGAGTAGAGTTGGTGCACTGGCCGTGTCGTTCACTGAAAGTCCATAGTAGAAAATATTAGCCGGCAACCCAATAGCTTCTTCTTTCAAAGGATTTTCTTTAGCACAACAGCAATGAACAGCCCAGCATTATGCTGGATCTTCATTGCTGTTGTGCTAAATAAAATTATTTGAAAGAAGAAGGTATTAGGTTTCTGGTTTATGCTTTCCACGATAAGTTCTTACTTCCAAAAACGAGAAGGTAACTGTAAACAATATGCCAAAGTTTGCTTGGACGGACACTTCAGTTTTTTAGAGGAAAAGGAACAAGAATAGAGAAGCTAAAGGAGGTGGGGGTGTTGGGCGAGGGGGGTACTAGGGTGATGGGATGCATGTGTGCAATGGTAAGAAGAGCAGAAGGACCTCAATCCCCAGAGCAGCTCTCCAGGAGACTTCCCCTCCTCTGAATATACAAACATGTCCCAATATGACCATGTTTTAGCATATTGTTCTCTCATGTTTTGGGCGTTAAGCATTAGGTCTTCCATGACATTAATGCTTCTGACCTTAATAAGCCACATAGCAATGGAAGGAGGGTTAGGGTCTTCCCAACGCAGGGTAATACAAGCTTTGGTGGCATTAATCAAGTGACGGAGTACTTTTTTCTCGTATGTTTGAAACAGAATTTGGGAGCAGTAGAGCACTAAGAAGACAGGATCCTCCGGTATTGAGAAGTCTGTGAATTGTTGAGAAATCCTCTGCACCTCAGACCAATACTATTAAAGTTTTGGACAAGACCAGAAAATGTGAAGTAAGGTTTCCTGTTCCTCACAGCATCTCCAGCAACGATCTGATGCCTCTGGAAAGAATTTACATAGAGCCGATGGGGTGAGGTACCAACGCTTCAATGATTTGTAATTGGATTCCTGAGTATGCGTGCATATGGATGATTTCAGGGAAAGGTGGATAATGTCCTGATGATGGACAGATGTGAAGTTTTTATTAAGATCCCTTTCCCATTTGCTGAGGTCCGGCAAAATAAAATCATCTGGGGGGGGGGGGGGGGAGATTATCAAGGCATATATCTTAGTGAGGGTATGGGGAAGAGGGTCCTTGACCTCGCAATATGATTCAAACTTTGTCCGTTGACATTTCATAGTTTGCCGTGGTCCTAGGGTTCTAAAGTAGTGACCTAGCTGTAACGTCTGCCAGAAATTTAACCCATACCGACTACCTGGCTGTGTCAATGTGGACACCGTGGGCCAGGTATCAGAGGTCAGAAAATGAGAAGCCTGAAAGCCCTTCTCGAGAAGGCAACGCAATGGGCCAGAGCAGTGCCTGGAGGGAAGCTAGGGTTTCCCAAAATGGGGAACAGCGGTGACTGAGTGGAAGAAAGCTCAGGATACGGGGCTGAACTGTTGCTCAATGGCCGTCCAAAGATTAAGATCTCCATGTCTACACTAGTTGATTAGTCTGCCAAAGTGGGCAGCTTGGTAGTATTTAAATGCATCTGGGACAGCTACTCTGCCATAACATTTAGGCAGTGTCAGAAGGCAATGCCAAGAGGGAATGGAGATGGGTAATGTCAGAAAGAGATACATAAAACTTCGGTAAGAGACTCATTTTGATGACGTTACAATGGCTAAACCAAGAGTGTCAGGCTTATCTTTTCTACTATGGATTTTTTACAGATTGTACCTACCTCATTCATCTTTGGAATGTCATTTCTTTAGCACATTTTAAAAACATAAAATCATACAACTTATGTACAAATCAGTGATATAAAATCCCTTTGCTGGCTATTTCTACAATCCCATTACAGACCAGTGTGGTTATGATAGGACGCCCGGTGGTTAGGTCATACAATCTCATTGAAGAGCAGTATTTTTACTGCCTGTGTTGACTTGGGCTTTTGTTTGCTTCAGCTAGATTTGCATTTCCATACAAGGGCTATAGGATTACAAAACCCACTTGAAGCATGTCAACTGTGGGTTAGAACAAGGTTAAGTGCAGGTTAAATACAACTGTCAATGAATGCTGAATGATCTCTGAAGCTTCTCAAAGTGGTGCCATTGACACCAGCCCAAAGCCCAAATGACACAGACCCTTTGCAAGAATGGAATCTGTGCTTCAATCATAGAACCTTAGTAAAGGCCAACATCATAACAGCACTACAGTTTATTCATACAGTCCTGATATAAAATATAATGGTTAATATTCATCCAGTAAGCACCAGTTATATAATATAATTAGGATTAATAACACAATCTCAGTACGGACCAGTTCTTCTGAAGTAAGCCACTCTTTGGGTTGTAAATAATTCAGTTGTCAGGTTACTGCGGTTGCAAAAAGTGTTTGCTTCGGCAGCACATATACTAAAATTGTAACAATATAGATTAGCAGGACCCCTGCTCAAGGATGATACGAAAATTTGTGTAGCGATCCATATTTAAAAAAAAAAAATATGGTTGCAAAATAGGACAGCACCAATATCTTCAGCAGAGTGGTCATGGCTGTGAATGTTCCTGGCAGTGTCATCAATAATGTGTAACACCAACGCACAGTCCTAAGCCCCATACACTCTATTAGATTTTCTGCAGATTTTTGTCTTCAGATTTACCAAAACCATGTAGTGCAAGGGCCTGCCTGATTGCATACAAATTTAAACTCTTAAGGTTTATTATATGGTTTGGTAAATCTGAAGATGAAAAATCTGCAGAAAATCTAATAGTGTGTATGGGGTCTAAGCAGGGCCGTCTTTAATATTGATTGGGCCCTGAGCAAAAATTTTCTTAGGGCCCCTCTCCCCCCATGCAATTTCACTCTCCACCTTCTCTGAGACATACAATAAATAGCAGCTAGACTTAAAATCATTTAACTGTATCAGATCAGTCAGCGATTGCGATTAGTTGCCAGAGGTTACAACATATCATTACTGCTTACTGACTGGTTGCTAGAGGTTACAGCACTCCTTAAGGCTCACTGATTAGTTGCTAGAGGTTACAGCACATTATTTCTGCTTGTTGATTGGCTGCTAGAGATTACTGTACAGTAATACTGTTCACTGGTTGCTATAGGTCACAGCACATCATCTCCTCACTGCAGGGGGGCATGATATACATATGAATGCTGCCGTATTTACATATCAATGCCATTGGCCTTAGCTAATTACATATGCATGTCACTGCTATTTACATATGAATGTCGGTTATTTTCATGTAAACACAGGGCCCGTGGGTGAGTCATCTGTACACAACAATAGGTCAGAGCTGGGCAGCAGCTAACAGGACACAGCACAGGACTACAACCTCAAGGGACAAGGGAATGTAAACTGGGATAGTTGGCAAGTATGAGGCAGCTGCTTTGGGCTCCACAACAATGACAGGGCCCAGGGCAGCTGCCCCTTTTGCCCTGCCTTAAAGACGGCCCTGGGTCTAAGTTCTTGCTGAGTACATAAGGCCTTGATGAAGGTCCCGTCACTGTCTGAAGGTTAAGTTATCCCAGAGGATTATAATAATTGTCTCCTTGTGCTGCCAATTCCTTTCTGAAAATGGTAGGACACTTTCAGATTTATTATGTATAATGGCTCAAATTGAAATGAAAATGTGTAAAGTGTAGGAACCAATCAACATCTGTCTTTTTTTGTCATTTGACAACAATAACCTCATATGTGATTGGCTGCTATAGATTACTGAGCTTGGTACTTTCATATTAAATTAGTCTGCATATGGATACATTGCTTTTTATGCAACACAAAATATTCCAATGACACAATCCCAGTACAGACCAGTATTATTACCATAAGGCACTCAATGGATCATTCACACAATTCCAATACAGACGATTATTATTACAATAATTCACACAATCCCAGTACAGACCAGTATATCTACAGTAAGGTCTTCTGTAAATTAGTTACACCATATCCCAGTACAGACCAGAATTATTACTATAAGGCACTCTGTGGATCAGTCACACTATCCCAATACAGACCAGTTTTGTTACAGTAAGGCACTCTGTGTATTAGTCACAATCCCAATACAGACCAGTTATCTAGTTCATTAACACAACCCCAGTACACGTAAGTGTTACTACAGTAAGGGATCCCATGGATCAGTTACACCATCCCAGTACAGTCCAGTATTATTACCATAAGGCACTCTATGGATCAGTCACACCATCCCAGTACAGACCAGTATTATAATAAGGCACTCTATGGATCAGTCACACCATCCCAGTACAGACCAGTATTATAATAAGGCACTCTATGGATCAGACACACCATCCCAGTACATACCATTATCATTACAATAAGGCACTCTATGAATCAGTCACACCATCCCAGTACAGTCCATTATTATTACAATAAGGCATTCTATCGATCAGACACACCATCCCAGTACAGATCAGTATCATCACAATAAGGTATTCTATGGCTCTGTCACACCATCCCAGTATATACCATTATCATTACAATAAGGTGCTCCATGAATCAGTCACACTATCCCAGTACATACCAGTATTATTACAGTAAGGCCCTCTATGGATCAGACACACCAACCCAGTACAAACCAGTATCATTGCAAAAAGGCACTCTGTCGATCAGTCATAATCCCAATACAGACCAGTTATCACAATAAGGCACTCTGTGGATCACTCACACAAACCCAGTACAGACCAGTATTATTACCAAAAGGCACTCTGTGGATTAGGCACAAAATCACAGTACAGACCAGTATTACTTAGGGTTGCCACCTGTCCAGGATTCACCCGGACAGTTCGGGTTTGGAATCATGCGTCCAGGTCTCAGACTGACAGAAACCCGGACACATTATTCAGACCAGACCGGACTATGGCTTCCAGATGCATCTGGATGAGAGGTGCTGACCGCCAAGGGGTGAGTGAGCTCACCATCCATCCCTGTCTGTGACTGAAGTCTCCCTCCTTCTCTCTCCTGCCTCTGAGTGAGTACACTAAGGTAATTCAGGGTTCTCAGAGTACCCCTTACATCAGAGTTCCCCTTTAGACCAGAGGCCACAGTATTTCCCCTTACATCAGAATCCTCTCCATACATCAGAGTTCTCAGGGTTCCCAGAGCATCCCTTATGTTAGAGTCCCCAGAGTTCTCACTTACAGCAAAATATATGTAAAGTTTATACTATAAAAATTTTTTAAATAGCTGTGTACCGCTAAAGTGTTCGGGTTTGACGTGAAGAAAAAGTGGCAACCCTAGTATTACTACAGTATGGCCCTTTGTGGATCAGTTAAACCATCCCTGTAAAGACCAGAATTATTACAAACCAGTATTATTACAATTAAGACGATTTGTGGATCAGTCACATAATACCAGTATAGACCCATTTTATTACAATAAAGGACTCTATGGATCAGGCACATCATCCAAGTAGAGACCAGTATTATTATAATCAGTCACACCACCCCAATAACGACAAGTATCATAGGCGTGCGCACAGAATGTGCCAGTTGTGCCTGAATTGTGGTTGTGCTGATTCCCCCTGCACCCCCCCCCCCCCCCCATGCAGTGTTGCCAGCTTCCGTCCTCTCCTCTCAGGAGCAGGGAAGGGACTGGTAAAAATGTAATTAGCCAGCCTTCATTTTCTGAATGAACACAGTGAGTAATCTGTACCGATCGCTCTGGTCTTCATTCTTAACTGAAGCATAGTAAACTTCTCTGTCTCAAAAGTGAGACACTAGGGGTCTGTTTAGACCCTTGAAATTTCACCAAAGCCCCATAACAGGCCTCCTAAAATGAAAATAATACAAAATAATATTGTAAAAAATAATAAAACTACTGACACTGTCCACTGCCCTACTGACACCTACTGACACCTACTGACACCGTCCACTGCTCTGCTCATATACATGCGTGTTTGTGCTCTGGGGTTCACAATACATTATTATTGTACACAATAATGCAATAGGCTGCGCACACCAATGACCAGTATCATTGCAACAAGGCACTCTGTGGATCAGTCACACCATCCCAATAGGGATCAGTATCATTTCAATAAGGCACTCTAT
Source organism: Lithobates pipiens (assembly GCF_037356315.1). Lineage (NCBI taxonomy): Eukaryota > Metazoa > Chordata > Amphibia > Anura > Ranidae > Lithobates > Lithobates pipiens. The sequence goes on from NW_027507685.1 coordinate 202,972,119, forward strand.
GAATCAGTTAAAACATCAGTTAAAACATCCCAGTACAGACTAGTATTATTACACAATAAGGCACTCTATGGTTCAGTCACACCTTCCCAGTACAGGCCAGTATTATTATAATAAGGCACACTGTGGATCAGAAGCACCATTTCAGCAGAGACCGGTATTATTACACAATAATGCACTCTGTGGATCAGAAGCACCATTTCAGCAGAGACCGGTATTATTACACAATAATGCACTCTGCGGATCAGAAGCACCATCCCAGTACAGATAAGTATTATTATAATAAGGCACTCTATGAATCAGTAAAACCATCCCAGTACAGACCAGTATTATTACCATAAGGCACTCTATGAATTAGTAAAACCATCCCAGTGCATACCAGTATTATTACCATAAGGCACTTATGAATCAGAAGCACCATTTCAGTAGAGACTGCTGGTATTATTAACCCCTTTGTGAATGCAATATGCTTCCATAAAAAAAACTTCCCCTTGCCATGAGAACTTTACGTAACCTTGCAGCAGAGAATTTGGAAAGTAGAACTGTGTGTGTTCCTAGTTGTCAGCCTGAGAATTTCACGTCAAACAGAAAAATGAGTCATGGAGTTATTGTGAAGTTTACTGACGCATGGTGATGCTGCTAACCTTGGTCTGGGCATCCAAGATTGATAAAAATTCTGTTCGCAAACACATCAAAATATAAGGAACTCTATGGATCAGTTACACAATCCCAGAACAGAGTAGTATCATTACAATAAGGCACTCTGTGGATCAGTCACACAATCCCAGTACAGACCAGTATAATGAAAATAAAGCAAGCTGCAGACCAGTCACACAATCCCAGTACAGACCAGTATAATGAAAATAAAGCAAGCTGCAGACCAGTCACACAATCCCAGTACAAACAAACACTATTACAATATTAGGCTTTCTGTGGCTCATTGATCAGAGGTGTATGGCTACCAGTTCCATATTTCAGTAGCTTTATTCTGACCTGCAGGGCTTTTTTTTTTTTTTAGCAGTAACGTGGGGAGACCGCAGTTCCAGCACCTCCAGCACTGAATGTATGCAAGGGGTGCTGGGGTGTGCTCAGGGGTCTACTGGTGCCACTTGCTTGGGAATCTATTGTAACTAGAGGGGATCTATTTTTGCACAGGGTGTCTATTGTTGCTGTAAAAGTCAATTGTTACTGGTGGGGCACCTATTGTCGCTGAGGTTGGGTCTTATGTTGCTAGGGGGTCAGTTGTTCCTGGGAGAGATCTATGGTTAAGGTAATGGTCTATTGTTACCAGCTGTAGGGAGATCTGTTGTTCCTGCCAGAGGTCTAATGTTGCTGGGGGATATTTTGCTGCAGGTGGTCCATTGTCGTTGGGGGGTTATATTGTTGCTGAAGGTTATATTGTTACTGGCTGCAGGGGATCTTTTTTACTGTTTTCCTTGTTACCTTTAACAAGTTCAATATAAATTGGCACCATAAAATGATACTTGGTTCTGTATTCTTTATAGAGTAATGGGAGGGGGGGAGGGGGGCAGGGGGTGGAACCAAGGAATGGTCCTCAAAGTTGGGTAGGGGCAGAGAAATGGGGTGACTCAGAAAGGGGGAGTTCCTGCACCTATTCTTTGAAAACCCTGCTGATCTGTATTTTAAAGTTGTTTTTTTATTTATTTAATTATATATCTTTCCCAGTGGGACCTTGACCCAACATAAATAATTGCAAATGTATTCAATGACAGCACTGCTTTTGTTTAAAATTAAAACCAAATTTGACAGGTCCCCTTATCTGCCTAGTAGGGTTCAGTGGGGGGATTTGTATTTGGCACTTGGTATACTACCCCTAACCACACCACCAAATTTGCATTTCCCATGATAGTTTTAAATTGATGGTTACCATTCTCCCCTTTTACATTGTTCAGTATATACACACACAAGTGTTATTCAGCTGCTTTGTGCGTGTCTAAATTGTTTTTTTTTTGTTTGTTTTTTACGTGATTAGAGTCTGGGGCTCTAATTGGCACTGTGCCCTTAGCCCACACTGGCCAATAAGGAAGCTTGTCTTAAAACCCAATTGGCCGAGAGGAGAAGCCACCGTATTGTCTGGGAGCAGGGGGAGGCACCGAGGACGAGATGCAGGGGAAGCCGACAAAGCTGCCTGCCTGGATGGGGTAAGTGCAGGGCTGATGGGCAAGAGGATGGGGGAGCGATGGGTGGGGGAGGTTTGTTCACCGATCAACCGAGCAATGACCAATTTTTTTTTAGCAACAGTCACCACTAGACGGGGTAGAATAAAGTACCCTCCCAGACAAGTCTATTTCTAACTAATCTAAGGCAGCCCATAGACCAGGGGTCTCCAAACAAAAGGCCAGTTTACTGACGCCATTTGTAGCATCTCTGTATGGACCAGAATAATTAGAATTGGACCTCTCTGTGCAGACCAGTATGATTGGAATAGGACCTTTCTGTAGAAATCAGTATGATTAGAATAGGACCTCTTTGTACAGACCGATATGATTAGAATAGGACCTCTCTGTACAGACCAGTATTATTAGAATAGGATATCTCTGTACAGACCAGTATGTTTAGAATAGGACCTCTCTGTACAGACCAGTATTATTAGAATAGGATATCTCTGTACAGACCAGTATGATTAGAATAGGACCTCTTTGTACAGGCCGGTATGATTAGAATAGGACCTCTCTGTATAGACCAGTATAATTAGAATAGGATATCTCTGTACAGACCAGTATGATTAGAATGGGAGCTCCCTGTACAGACCAGTAAAATTAGAATAGGATATCTCTGTACAAATTAGAATAGGACCTCTCTGTGCAGACCAGTATAATTAGAATAGGATATCTCTATACAGACCAGTATGATTAGAATAGGACCTCTCTGTATGGACCAGTATGATTCGAGTAGGAAATCTCTGTATGGACCAGTAGAATTAGAATAGGACCTCTCTATATAGACCAGTATGATCAGAATAGGACCTCTCTATACAGACCAGTATGATTAGAATAGAACCTGTCTTTATGGACCAGTAGAATTAGAATAAGACCTCTCTGTATAGACCAATATGATTAGAATATGACCTTTCTATACAGACCAGTATGATTAGAATATGACCTTTCTATACAGACCAGTATGATTAGAATAGGACCTTTCTATACAGACCAGTATGATTAGAATATGACCTTTCTATACAGACCAGTATGATTAGAATAGGACCTCTCTATACAGACCAGTATGATTAGAATTGGACACATTGAGGATAAGTATTTACATCCCAGTCCAGAATCAGTACTATAAGACCCTTCAGAGGCGTTATATTGTTGCGTTACCAGTATTCTATGAACATAAAAGAGTAGGGACTTGTGTTTCTCATAGTGACAATACTGTGAAGATTATTTCCCACAATACAAAGCCCCTTGTCTTTCACTGACATTCCCCTCCATGGAATAATCCCGATGTGATGGCCATTCACCCACATTCAGTCTGCAGCCAGCACACAGAACTCTGCAGCTTGCAATGCAATCAATGTGAACACAAGATGGTGATTGTAGGAGACAGACAAAGCTTCTCTCCACAGTCAGAGAGGTGGGACAGAGCCAGCCAGGGCCCGTCACCGACTCTTCTCAGGCTGCTAGATTATTCCATGGATGGCGGTGTCTGGAAATGTCCCCAGGCATAGAGCCAGGGCTAGCGGGGCAGAGAAAAGAGGAGATTTAGATGCAAGGAGATGTGTGTGGGGTGGACGAGAAATGGGGACTCTTTTCTCTTGTTGGAAAAAGAAAAACGTAGAGCCAGGGCATTAAATAACGTGGAAAAAATAAAAAAAGTAAGATAAGAGAGGATACCTAAGGGTGAAGATAAGGGGTTAAAAACAAGATGAGCAATGGAATAGAAAAAGGGAGAAATGAAAATATCTGAGTGACATGATCTATATACAATCACATTACTGAAGGGAATCTGACACTGGTATCTGAGAATAGAGTAACATGTATTTTGGAACAGACCAAATTATACATTAGGGTGACGGGGTAGAGAACAGAGAGAGGATAGGGATAGAAATTGGGAAGGAAGGAAAAAAGAAAGGAAGGAAGGGAAGGGAAGGGAAGGGAAGGGAAGGGAAGGAAGGAAAGGAAGGAAAGGAAGGAAGGAAAGGAAGGGAAGGGAAGGGAAGGGAAGGGAAGGAAGGGAAGGGAAGGAAGGAAAGGAAGGAAGGAAAGGAAGGAAGGGAAGGAAGGAAGGAAGGAAGGAAGGAAGGAAGGAAGGAAGGAAGGAAGGAAGGAAAGGGACAGAGGGAAGGAAAGGGACAGAGGGAAGGAAAGGTACAGAGGGAAGTAAAGGGACAGAGATAATAAAGGGTGAAAGCAGGACAACCAGAGGGACAGGGGAGAGGGCACATGATAGTAAGGGGAGGAAAAGAGGGATAGAAGGGGGAGAGACAGCAGAGACACTGTACAGAAAACAGAGAGAGGGAAGAAAAGAGGGGGGGGGGGAGGAAAGGAAGGGAGAAAGGAAGGAAAGGGAAGAGGAAAGGAAAGGGACAGAGGAAATAATGACAGAGATAAGTAAGGGTGAAAGCAGGACAATGAGTGGGAGAGGGGAGAGAAAGAGGGAGAAAGAAGGAGAGCCAGCAGAGACACTGTACAGAAAACAGAGAGAGAGGAGGAAAGGAGAAGAGATTGTACAGACACAGTATAATAAAAGAGGACGAAGAGATGAGAGGAGACACAGAATAGTAACAAAATTATAGGGAAAAGAAAGAAAGAAAGAAGGCACAGACAGTATATAAAGAAAAAATGTGAGAGAAGGAAAGGAGGAGAGACACGGTATAGAAACATAAAAATAAATTAAAAAAAGGGGGGGGGGGGTGCAGAGAAAAAGTATTGGGGGAAGAGAGAGAAGAAGAAAGAATGAGAGCGGGCAGACACACTATAAAACAAAGTGTGTGTATGGGGGGGGGATTGCACAGCATGGAAGAAAGAAAGAGAACAAGAGAAAGGAGGAGAGAAGGCACAGGGACACAATATAGTCAAAGAAGTGAGAGAAGGAAAAAGGTGGAGAGGAGACACAGAGATACCGTATAGAATTAAAAGAAGGGCCCAGGAGACAATATAGATTATAGAGGGAAGGGGGATAATGAGAAAGGAGGAGAACAGGCAGAGGCACAATATAGAAAGAAGAGAGAGAGAGAGTAAAAGAAAGAAGGAGAAGGGGCAGAAAGGATGTATAGTAAAAATATAAAAGGGAGAGATAAGGAGAGATAGTACAGACACAGCATAGTAAGAGGGGGGGGAGGAGGAAGGAAGGCACAGGGACAAAGTGTAGTAAAAGAAGAGAAAGAAAGAAAGAAAGAAAGAAAGAAAGAAAGAAAGAAAGAGAGGTGACATACATAAACAATATATAAAGAAGAAAGAGAAAGGGAGAAAAGAGAAGAAGTCACAGAGATAGTGTAGTAAAAAGAGGAGAGAAGGCAGAGACACAGTATAGTAAGAAGAGAAAAGAAAAAGGAGATTGGGCAATGAGACAGTACAGTATAAGAAAAAGGAACGGGGAAAAGGGGGAGACAAGGCATAGAGAGATATTATAATAAGAAGAAAGGAGAGAGGGAGATAGAAAGACAGGAGGCAAAGAGACACGGTATAGTAAGAAGAGAAAGAAAGAAAGAGAGAAAAAGGACAGAGAGGGAGAGAGAGGTAGTGGAGGCACAGGAGGATAGTGGGAGAGGTAGAGAGAATGATAGGGAGAAAGGAGGAGAGACAGGGGGGGAGGACAGGGAGGGAATGAAGAGTCATGCACAGGACACAAGAGACAGATTGACAGAAAGAAAACTGGTGTACAGGACAGAGATAAAAAAACACAAAGATTAAGGCAAAAAAAGCACAAGAAGATAGAAGAACAGAGCTAAAGATGTGAGAATTAGAGGAGAGGGAGGAGGGGTATGGGAGGATTCTGGAAGAGGCCTGGAAGATGGAAGTCATTATATCGGATGGTAATAATGTTAATCATGGAGTCTTGAGGAGTCAGTTAATCACTGGAGTATATTACACCTTCACTGACTGGTGTTCATTTACATACATACTGTATACAGATGGCTCTATTCTCTCCTATATTCCCTCTGTATCTTCATCTCTCCTACATGACACTGAAATATTCACATTTATATATTCATACCGGCTTCTGTATATTAACTCACTGCAGTCCACCTTTCTATATCTAGAAGTGTTTTATTTATAGCTATGCTACCTTCTATATAACCACCTTTTGTATCCTTTTATATACCATTCCTCTCTCTATATTATTCTCTGTACTTACTTTTAAACATTCATATGCGTATATGCTTTTGTATACTTTCCTCCCTACACAGCTCTCTGTTTAAGCGTCTGCATACCTAACCTATCTACATTCAAAGCCTGTATATTCACCTCTCTATATACACATTTTATGACTTTCTATACCTACCTCACTTTATTCCTATGTATACCCTCCATATCAATCTCTCTATTTATCTTTCTGTGCATATCCTGTATACCTACCTCTTTACATATCTGTCTGTATATGGACATGCATTATATGCCTACCTCTGTGCATATCTGTCTGTATATACTCTCCATACCCTTCTCTCTATATCCATCAGTATGTCTACCTTCCATTGATTCCTCTACATCTACTACTACTCTTCATATCTATCTGCACATACCATGCATACCTAGCTTTCTATCTGTATATAACCTGTATTGCTGTATACCTATCTGTATAGACCCTTTATACCTAACTTTCTACATATATATCTGTATATTCCCTGTATACCTACCTCTATACATATCTGTCTGTATATACCCTCAATACTTACCTCTCTGTATACCCCTCTGTATGTCTACCTTACTATATCTATCCATTGATCCCTCTATATCTACCTCTCTACACCTACTACTCTTCATATCTATCTGCACATACCCTGTATACCTACCTCTCTACATACCTATCTGTATATATACCCTGTATCCCTTCTACTTATCTATCTGTATATACCCTGCATTCCTTTTTCTCTACATATCTATCTGCATATACCCACCTTACCATACCTATCCATTGTTCCCTGTCCCTCTATACCTCCATCTCTACATATCTATCTGTATATACCCATCTACCTACCTCTCTCTATATCCCTCTGTATTCCTGCCTTACTATACCTGTCGATTGATCCCTCTATATCTATCTGTACATCCCTTCAGGTACCTAGCTTTCTACATAGCTTCCCTTAATTTCCTCTTTTTACCCACTACCCTACATAACTATTTGTATATGTCTCTGTATACTTACCTCTCTATATACTTATCTGTGTATCCTTCCCTATACCTTTTTTGCTCCTCCTGTCTATCAATGCTTTTGTGCACTTACCTATCTAGGTACCCGTGTTTGCCTATCACCCTGGATACCTACCACTCTATATACTTTGTCTTGTACCCTTCTATATACCTAACTCTCTTTGTATCTATTTGTATATCTGTCCGTTTACCTACCTTACTGTATACCTTTTTAGATATACCTCCATGTACCTACCTCATTACATACTTATCCATGTATTCTTTTAAATACCTACCTTGCTAGATGCATGTGAGCACTTATCTCCCTACATACATATTCACATATCTTTCTTTTTATTTCTATCTACATACAAATCTGTATCTGCCTCTCTGTATACCTAGTTCTCTATATACTTACACATCGATCGCTCTGCAATCTGCATACCTTCTTTATCCTATTGATACAATGCCTCTCTCCATGCCTACCTACCTACCTATGCCTCACCCTCTTTGTGTATGCCTCCTCACTTTTTTTAAAAATGTTTTTTACAATATTTACACACCTGTGTATCTCTTGGTATACTGAGACTGTATATCTACCTTTGTGCACCTACCCACTTATCACTGTGCTGTTCTCTTTGCACTGTACACCTACCTATCAGTTTCCCATTCATTTTACCTTCTTCTCTATAAATTTCACTACTAGGCCTTTTCTTCTTCATCTAACAGCATATGCAGCTATTTGTATTTTTTTTTTTTTTATGGCATGTTACATATTTTATATACTGTGATACATATTGGCTACGTTCTGTTATGTATATGTTGGTCAAGATGAAATGAATATATTGGTTCTATTCCCTATACATCTTCTGGATGCCATCCTCTCCTCCGGGAGGTATGGAGGCAGACTCACCCAGGCCTTGCTCTATCACAGGCTGCTGTCCTTGGTCCTGATTCACCTGATGCTGAGCCCTGGTCCTCCTCTCCTCCTGATCAGGTGGATGGCGGTCCTGATGCTGTATCCTGCTATCAGCCAGATGATGGTCCTGATGATGGTCCTGGTGCTGGTCCTGATGCTGGTCCTGTTATCCTGGTGCTGCTTCTTTCATTCCTGCGTCACTGGGATTGCTGGGGAACTGTGCGGATAATGAGAGGGAGGAGAGATGGGAGGAGGGGAGAGCCACAGCAGAGGAGGCAGGGAGAGCAGACGCCAGAGGAGGGGTGGAGGTTCTAGAGAGACAAAAATACATTGTGAGGGTGTCACGAGACAGCAAGAGACCTACGTGGAAGTATAACCAGACAGCAAGAGACTATTGCAAAAACAAAGACATACATAAGGACGGCAATGTGACATTTGTAGAGAAACCATGTTAACTGAAGTGACAATAAGCAATATCCTTATTCTCCAAAAATGAAACCTTTCACATCCACTACTCAATGGCCCCGGAATCTATTCTTCATTACATTTTTTCTTATCCTCGGTTCACACTTATGCGCTGCGAATTTAAAGCGGTACACAGTTCAATCTTGCATTGCGATTTCTGTTTGCCATATGTGATTTCAATGTGAATTTGTGACGGGACGGATGGTCACATCTACAATTTTATTTTCTATAAAATGTAGGCAAAAAAAAAAAAATATGCAATGATGACACTGATTGCGATTTCAACCCAGTCCCATAGAAGTCTATGGAGCTGGAATCCGCACCTCGCTAAACTCGCGCAGGACCCTTTTTTTGAACCAGATCAAATTCGCACCACATATACACTGCTGCTGCCAATAGCATGAGATCTCTGAGCAATGCGAGTTCAGCCACAGTTGTATGGCTGAACTTGCATTGGATTCGCACAGAAAATAGTGCAGGGACTTGTTTTTTCGCGCACTTGAATCGAATCGCATACGTGTTCTCATCTATGTGATTCCTGTGCGAGTTCACAGTTCGCACTGCGATCTGTGAACTAAACTGGGGGTGTTATTAACTTTGTTAATGACACCCACAGCAGTTCACACAAGGCAGTGTGAACTGCCTGCGGGAGAGAAGCGCTGCGGGAACCGGTGCTGAAATTGTGCTGGTTCCCGCATCGCGCTAGTGTGAACCCAGGGTTAAAGTATTGGGACGCCTGCCTTTACACACACATCAACTTTAATGGCATCCCAGTCTTAGGCTGGGTTCACACTGCTGCGATGTGGGAACGCTGCGAATCTCCCGCATCGCATGCCTCCCGGCGGCAGTTCACACTGCCCTATGCGAACTGCTGGGAGTGTCAGTGAAAAGTTAATGACACCCCCAGATCAGTTCACATATCGCAGTGAGATCTGCAAACTCGGACAGGAATCGGATCGCATGGTGTGAACACCTATGCGATCCAATTCTGCTGTGGACCAAAAAAAGGGTCCTGTACGAGTTTGGGCCGGATGCGATGCGAATTCAGCCATACTATCTGTATGGCTGAAATCGCATCGCACAGAGATCGCATGTGATTTGCACTGCACATCCGATCTCATACACCGCAGCAGTGTGAACCCAGCCTTAGTCTGTAGGGTTGAATATTGGGTTGGCCCACCCTTTGCAGCTATAACAGCTTCAACTCTTCTGGGAAGGCTGTCCACAAGGTTTAGGAGTGTGTCTATGGGAATGTTTGACCATTCTTCCAGAAGCGCATTCGTGAGGTCAGGCACTGATGTTGGATAAGAAGGCCTGGCTCACAGTCTCCACTCTAATTCATCCCAAAAGTGTTCTGTCGGGTTGAGGTCAGGACTCTGTGCAGGCCAGTCAAGTTCCTTCACCCCAAACTCACTCATCCATGTCTTTATGGACCTTGCTTTGTGCACTGGTGTGCAGTGTTGGAACAGGAAGAGGCCATCCCCAAAGTGTTCCCACAAAGTTGGGAGCATGAAATTGTCCAAAATGTCTTGGTAGGCTCATGCCTTAAGAGTTCCCTTTACTGGAACTAAAGGGCCAAGCCCAACCCCTGAAAAATAACCCCACACCATAATCCCCCCTCCACCAAACAATTTGGACCAGTGCACAAAGCAAGGTCCATAAAGACATGGATGAGCGAGTTTGATGTGGACAGGCCTTCTCAACCATCATCAGTGCCTGACCTCACAAATGCGCTTCTGGAAGAATAGCCAAACATTCCCATAGACACACTCCCAAACCTTGTAGACAGCCTTCCCAGAAGAGTTGAAGCTGTTATAGCTGCAAAGGGTGGACCACAGTGGCAGCCACCCATAAGGGGTGCAGGGACATCACCCTACTAATCCATGCACCCAGGCCACTCATTTCCATGCAGAGCGTCAGGCACATGGATTTCAATAGGGGTGATAATAACATTCGCTAATGTCTTCCTGAGAACCGATTGGCCGGGAGTTCTAAGACCCGATTGGCTTGGAGGAGAAGCAACAGCTGAGACTCGGGAGGAGAGGCAGGGGGAAGGGAAGCCACTGAAGCTTTGAACTGGATGGGGTAAGTGCGGGGCTGGCGGGCTATCGATTGATTGAGCCACGGGGGGGGGGGGGGGGCGGGTTGAGTTTGCCCACCAGTGGCAGCTGGTGCTCAATTTTTGGGGGTGTGGAAGGGTGGGGTGGTAAACAAACCTGGCCCCCTCACAGACACCCACCCAAAAAAATTGAGCACCAGCCGCCACTGGTGGGCCAACTCAATACTGAACCCTACGGACTAAGACTGGGATACCATTAAAAGAGTTTAGAGATTTGGAGAAGAATAAGAGCAATAGATGTTTTTTTTTTTTTAAAGACTACATACAGTATTTGAATAGATCTTATTTTAAAACAGAGTTTAGTGTTACTTTAAGAAGGTAAAGAGCAATGTGTAAAATGCAGTAACACATAGCAGTCAATTAGCACTGGTTTTGCATTGTCCTCACTGAAGGTGAAGTATGGCTGCCATAAGCTAAAGTGCTTTTCTTACCATCATTGCACTAAGCGCTGTCTTCTTTAATAAGCTGGAGCGAGAGAGACAATAAGCAATACAATGAGGAAAGAAATGGCAATGTGCCGACATAAGGATAAGGTTAACACAGGAGACCTGCATGAAAAGAGCATAAACAAGGAAAATACGCATACTTTGATTCCTACAAACCAAAGTAAGCATTAATGGCATAAAGGGGAACAGTTATATGTCTGTAATGCTGACCAAGCTTTCTTGAGGACACAACTGATTAGTAATGATGGATTTTCTTGGGCCGATTGCTATTATCTTCCCTTGCAAAACCCAGCGCCAGGGATGCCTACTGAGCAGTGAGCACTATTATAGTCCACTTGGCATTACCAAACTCAGTAGTCCAACATGCATGCTTGTATGGCACTTGCTAGTTGAGAAGACTGTTTGGCATGTGGATTTTTTTTTTATGTGGTCACCTTAAAGTGTATGGTACCCCAACATTTTATATTCCTGATTTGTGTATGTTGTACCATGTACTGGTGTTTAGAGTATCCTGTTTTCTTTGTATTTTTTCCTTTGTGTGAAATACCTGGTGATCCTGCCAGTAACCCTGCTTTGCTTTATCAAACTGACTACGCTAGGCATAAGAGCACATGCATCCTAGCATGGTCAGTTTTCAGGCTGCGCTGGGAGCACAGCCTGCCTGTCCTCCAATGGCCAAGACTTGTGCTGACAGTCCCCGAGCACCCCACCCAACAATCACTGAGAAGATCATTGTACTGCCGTTTATTAGCCTTCTGTTGACATACTCAGCTGTAATCTCCACCCCAAAGTGTTGCCCCTTATGCAGCTCAGAACAGGGATTATGTGATCACTTAGAAAAAAAAAAAAGTATATATATTTTTATATATGCACACAAATATTTTGCCTTTTGTTTCTATTTTATTCAGAATGGGATGTTTTACATCAGGGATGTCCAAATTTTTTTTCAAAGAGGGCCAGATTTGATGAAGTAAACATGCCTGAGGGCTGACCATTTTGCCTGACATTCTTTGAACCATTAATATTAACCATTTTGCGCCCGTGCTATAGCCAAAAGACGGCTACAGTGCGGGCGCTAACTGCCAGGAGGGCGTCCCTGGATGTCCTACTGTTTACTTCCCCTCTGCGGTCACGCATCGGGAAAGTTCTGTGCTGCCCGTGTCCCTTGTGCGGCGTACACACGTAGCGGACTATCCGACGGACTTAGTCTGGCGGACTTCCCGCCAGACTGTCCGTCGGACTTTCCGAACGGGCTACTTGCCCACACACGGCACTTTTTCAGCGGACTAATACGGCGTACTAAGTCCGCCGTACTATCCGCCCTACTTTTGAAATGAACGGACTCGCCCACACACGCAGAGGAGAGTCCGCTCATTTCGAGCGCGTCTCCAGGTAGGCGGGGCCCACGAAGGAGACGTCGCTGGCCCCGCCACCTGGTATGGACTTAAAGGGGAACCCCAACGCCGAAAAAAAACGGCGTGGTCCCCCCAGGTCCACATCAGACCCTTGTCTGAGCACGCTACCCGGCCGGCCAGGAAAGGGGGGCGGCGAGCGAGTGCCCCCCCTCCTGAGCCGTACCAGGCCGCGTGCCCTCAACATGGGGGGTGCCTTGGGGAAGGGGGGGCCGCGCGGCCCCCCCACCCCAAAGCACCTTGTCCCCATGTTGATGAGGACAAGGGCCTCTTCCCGACAACCCTGGCCGTTGGTTGTCGGGGTCTGCGGGCGAGGGGCTTATCAGAATCCCCCCCACCCTATGTGAATGAGTATGGGGTACAATGTACCCCTACCCATTCACCTGTAAAATAAAGTACAAAAAAAAACAACACACACTTCTGCCGGGCCACCGCGCCTTCTTCTAGCTCTTTTACAGCCGGTCTTCTGTCGCCGCCGCCGCCGCCTTCCGTTCTTCTTCTTCTTCTCCTGGAGATGTTGACTCGACGCTGTCTCCGTCCGCAATGCCAGGGACTCGCTGCGCGGCGACTTATATAGGGACAAGGGGCGGGGTCATCGGTTGATGTCACATGGGTTGATGTCACATGGTGACCCCACCCCTTACGATGTCACAGTCCCGGAGGATGCTGGGACTGTCGCCATGTGACATCAACCGATGACCCCGCCCCTTGTCCCTATATAAGTCGCCGCGCAGCGCGTTCCTGGCATTGCGGCCGGAGAGAGCGTTGAGTCAACATCTCCAGGAGAAGAAGAAGAAGAACGGAAGACGGCGGCGACAGAAGACCGGGCCACCGCCTGTAAAAGAGCTAGAAGGCGGCGCGGTGGCCCGGCAGAAGAACCGAAGAGGGGGACAAGACCCCCGAAGTCGGAAGAAGAGGCCGCGATGAGGAAGAAAGCCGGGCTCCTCCGCTGGTAAAAGAGCTAGAAGAAGATAGCGGAGGAGTCCGGTGAGAAGACCCCCGAAGACGGAAGACCCCCGGAGCTGTGCAATAAACTATTTTATCTTGTGTGTTGTGTTTTTTTTTGTACTTTATTTTACAGGTGAATGGGTAGGGGTACATTGTACCCCATACTCATTCACATAGGGTGGGGGGCCGGTATCCGGGGGCCCCTTATTAAAGGGGGCTCCCGGATTCCGATAAGCCCCCCGCCCGCAGACCCCGACAACCAACGGCCAGGGTTGTCGGGAAGAGGCCCTTGTCCTCATCAACATGGGGACAAGGTGCTTTGGGGTGGGGGGGCCACGCGGCCCCCCCTTCCCCAAGGCACCCCCCATGTTGAGGGCACGCGGCCTGGTACGGCTCAGGAGGGGGGGGCGCTCGCTCACGCACCCCCCCTTTCCTGGGTAGCCGGGTAGCGTGCTCGGACAAGGGTCTGATGTGGACCTGGGGGACCCCCAAGCGTTTTTTTTTCGGCGTTGGGTTTCCCCTTTAAGTCCATACCAGGTGGCGGGGCCAGCGACGTCTACCTGGAGACCGGCTCGAATGAGCGGACTTTTTTCCGGGCAGGAAAAGTCTGTTCATTTCAAAAGTACGGCGGACTGGCACACACACGGCCGGATTGTCGGCCGAAATGCGAGTCCTGCGGGAAGATTGGAGTGCAAAACTACTTTCTAAGTCCGCCGTACTTTCGGGTCAAAAAAGTATGCCGGAGGCTACACACGGGGGGATTGTCCAGCGGACTTCAGTTTGCCGGACTTTTCCACCCGATTGTTTGATCGTGTGTACGCGGCCTTGGACACAGCCAGTCACAGATCGCTTTAAATGGCCAATCACAGCAGCCGTTTACAGCGCGATCGGCGTGTCCAATGAGAGATGATCTCATATGTCAGGGATATGCAATTAGTGGACCTCCAGCTGTTGCAGAACTACAAGTTCCATGAGGCATAGCAAGACTCTGACAGCCACAAACATGACTCCCAGAGGCAGAGGCATGATGGGACTTGTAGTTTTGCAACAGCTGGAGGTCCGCTAATTGCATATCCCTGTCATATGTAAACATATAAGATTATCTATCATCGCCGGCTCTTCCTCCTCACACAGAGACAGCTTGTGAGGAGGGAGAGATGAACCACTGAGTGCCCGTTCACACTACCGCGACTTGTCAGGCGACTTAGCCACCTGACAAGTCGCGCTCCGTTCTGTACTATGGAACCGTTCTAATAGGAGCGACTCAAGTCGCTCCGACTTAGAAAAAGGTTCCTGTAGTATTTTCGGGGCGACTTCAGGCGACTTGCATTGACTTCTATACAGAAGTCATTTTGCAAGTCGCCGCTGAAGTCGTGTGCAGGTCGCGTCTGTGAGTCGCGCTGCAAGTCGCGTCGCCCCTGTGTGAATGGGCACTGAGAGATGCAGCGGTTAGTGAAATAAATAAATAAATAAATAAATTTAAAAAATGAAAATAAAGTGCCCATCTGCCCCCAGTGCCACCTGTCATCAGTGCCATCTGTCCCTAGTGCCACATAGTGCCATCTGTCATCAGTGCCACATGGTGCCATATGTCATCAGTGCCATATCAGTGCCACGTGTCATCAGTGCCACATATTAGTGACATCTGTCATCAGTGGCACATATCAGTGCCACCTGTCAGTGTCACGTGTCATCAATGCCACACATTAGTGCCACATATTAGTGCCATCTGTCATCAGTGCCACGTGTCATCAGTGCTACGTCGGTGTCACGTGTCATTGTCCTGGTGCTCCAGGGCCATCAAAAGTGTAATAGATAGTCAACAAGTTAGATGTGTAATTTATGCTCCTAGAACACGTGATGGCGCTCCCTGCATGTTGGGCCTCTCTAAGTGGCCAGGCTGTGGAAAAGTCCCACACATGTGGTATTGTAATACTCAGGAGGAGTAGCAGAATTAATTTTGGGGCATTTTTTGTGGTATACACATGCCATGTGAGAGAAATAACCTATTACAATGACAATTTTGTGGAAAAAATAAAAATAAAATACCTTCATTTTGCAAAGAATTGTGGGAAAAAATTACATTACAAAGCTCACCATTCCTCTTACTAAATACCTTGAAAAGTCTACTTTCAAAAAAATGGGTCATTTGGGGGGTATTTGTACTTTCCTGGCTTGTTCGGGTCGCAAGAAATGAGAAAGGCCACCTGTACATCAGGTGTGATCAATTTTTTTTTGATATACGGGTCACAGGAGTGCAGAACTAAGTACACAAAAGAGCTTTGGCCTGACTTGGCACGCGCTATGATCACAGATCAGAGTAAGGGGTTGATCCCTGCCCCTTACCAGGTGGTCAGCTCTGTAATTTTTTTTTCTCTCCTCACACTGACAATGCTAGCTCCACCATTCCCATCACTGGCTGTCGTGAATGCTGTCCGCTTCACAGGTGCAGACAGTGGGCGGAGCCTGGAGGGAAGTTGAGGGACTGGCGCCCCCATCACATTTAATCTTTCCTTCTGATTGACAACAGTGTGCCGATTCCATAACCAACATCAGCCCATTTATTAGCTATGAAATCCATAAGGAGTGGACCTGATGGGGAACTAGTGTCTCTAAATGCCCATCAGGCACCACTCACCCAGCTACAAAACTTCTGGACCACTGCGCTATATTCAGGATGGCTGCAGCAACAGGAAAGGAGCTCAGCTGCACAGAGTTTGGAGCAGTGATTCTCAACCAGGGTTCCGTTGAACCCTAGGGTTCCTCCAGAGGTTTCTAGGGGTTCCTTCAGCATTGGGCAATTTCTGCCTCTCAGATAAGTTGCCACTCACGCCACTGATCTTTTTATCTAATTGTAAGGCGGAAATTCTTCACAATGACCACAAGTGTAAGGACCATTATTCCCACTGACCATCACATTAATGTATCATGAGTTGTAGATTTCGAATTTTTAGAAGGGGTTCCCTGAGACCAAAGAACTATTTCAAGGGTTCCTCTATGTTGAAAAGGTTGAGAAAGGCTGGTTTGGAATGTCTGTATGGACTGTGCAACCTCTGTGTCCATACAGGAAGACAAATGGCAGTTCTTGCCCCGAATTCATATACTTGTTTCCAACAGGTAGTTGAATTTTGGGGAAACACCATTTATCATCTGGAAATGCAACAAAATAGCAGTGTCATAGATATACTATATGAATGCCCCAAAATGTACAATTGGCTACTATAAAAGATTTACTGCACGATAGGGTGCAATTATTACTAGCAATACATTTCCAAAACTGGTAGCACAATTGAGCTACTAAAAGCCTCTTCTGTAGATCTTGGCTAATTTCAGTAAGTGGATGAAGGAATTAAAATCGCCTTGGAGGTTGTGTTAGAGCCCATCCACTCCCATGTGTTTACCACACATCAATACATATAAACAGGTACGCTGCTGTTTTAAACCGTGAAAATAACAGATGTCTTGCTCTTGTATTTTATATTTGAGGGTCATTTAAAACAATTGTGTAGAAGATGGCTTTTATCCAGGGCTTTTTCCCCCCTCAGAGAATAGGTGCAGGAACCCCCTCTTTTCTCTGCCCCCTGCAGCCAGTAACAATAGATCCCCTAACAGCAGTGGATCCCCAGCACCAACAGACCCCTGGCAGCAACAGATCTCCACACAGCCAGCAACAATAGACCCTTCCCTCAACAGTAGATCTCTCCCAGCATCAATAGACACCCCCTGCAAAAATAGATCTCCAGCAAGGATAGATCCCCCAGCAGTGAGCTTCAATAGAACCTGAAGTTCACCTCTTGCCATTACATATACAGTCCTGAAGGTGCGTTCCCCGCACTGAAGAAAAGCCCTGCTTTTATGCAAAGACTTGGTGTAAAAAAATAAAAAAATAAAAATAAATCTACGCCATGTTTTCAACCACTACATTTTAAACAAACAAAATTGTAAACTTAAGGCTTCATGCACACGAGACGCAGATGCAAACGCTGCTGGACACATGTTGAAACCGGCGTTTAGAAACGCGCGTTTTGCCGCGATTTTTACCGCGATTTAGCGGCGTTTTACCGCGTTTGCGTCTAGAAGCGTTTAGTTAAGCTAACATCATAGACCCTCCCCAGCTCAAAAAAACAGTATTATTAACTATTTCAGCAATTTTGTGAGACCAGAGTGAGTAGCAGCAGCTGTGAGAGCTGCAGTGTACTTGTATTTAGCGTGTCACTTGCCACGGCACCTGCCACAAGTTGTGGATTGTCCACTTGCCACATCACCTGCCACGTCACCTGCCACAAGTTTTGTATTGTCCACTTGCCACAAGTTGTGGATTGTCCACTTGCCACGTCACCAGCCACATCACCTGCCACAAGTTGTGGATTTCCACTTGCCACGTGACTTGCCACATCACCTGCCACATCACTTGCCACGTCACCTGTCACAAGTTGTGGATTGTCCACTTGCCCCGTCACCTGCCACACGTTTTGGATTGTCCACTTGCCACGTCACTTGCCACAAGATGTGGATTGTCCACTTGTCACATCACTTGCTATGCCACCTGCCACAATTTGTGGATTGTCCACTTGCCACATCACCTGCCACAAGTTGTGGATTTCCACTTGCCACGTGACTTGCCACATCACCTGCCACGTCACCTGTCACAAGTTGTGGATTGTCCACTTGCCACATCACTTGCCACCTGCCATGTCACTTCCCACAAGTTGTGGATTGTCCACTTGCCACGTGCCATGTCACTTGCCACAAGTTGTGGATTGTCCACTTGCAATTGCAATTGTTTAAAATATTTTTCTAATGGTTTTTCATCATTTGCAATCATTTTTGAGATTTTTAATGTAAAAAAAAAAGGTCACCTTTAAAAACGCATATAAACGCAAACGCGGCTAAACGCGGGTGCCGCGTTTTGCGTCTGAAACGTGGAAATTTTTGCTTCTGAACGCATTTTTTTGCTTCTGGAAAAACGAGATTAAACGCAACTGCATAAAAACGGAAAAAAACGAGACTGTGTGCATGGACACATAGGATAACATTGAATGAGTTCAGGGGCAGTTGAAAAAAACTGTCCAACTGCATCTGAACGCGCGTTTAACTGCGTCTCGTGTGCATGAGGCCTAAGAATGCTGCATGGTTTTGCACATTTCCAAAGGCAATAGAATCTTTTTTTTTTTTTTTACCATTGTTCAATGGTCAACATGTGTGCCTGTAGGGGTACAGTATGTTAGCAACACAAATTGAACCCATCATTAAAAATTGACAAGTTTTTACCCTCAGCGCAGGTGCAGTTAATGGCATTTATTATAGGTTTTGCTGTGCATTGCCTGCATTAGTCTACACAATTTATCAAGATTTAAACACGCACAGATGGTAAACCAATCTAAAATGCAAGCCATTGTTCCCTAAAGGCATGCTGTGATTGACTCACATCAGAAGGCCTAACCAGATCTTGTCCACATACTTTGTATAAAAGGCCCAAGTATAGGGAGGTTAAACATCTGGACATGCTGTCAATTTAAACAAGCAGTCAGTATGCTTTAAGCCCCATATACACCATCAGTTTCTGCTGATTTTTGTCTTCAGATTTACCAAAACCATGTAGTGCAAGGGCCTGCCTGACTGCATACAAATTGAAACTCCTAAAGCGGAGGGCCGGTTATAAAAAAAAAAAAAGTCAGCAGCTGCAAACACTGCAGCTGCTGACTTAATAAACACACTCACCTGTCCAGGGCGCCCGCGATGTCGGCCGCCCGAGGCCGACCCGTCCCTCGGCGCCGCCATCCCTTGTAAGGGAAACAGGCAGCGGAGCCTTACGGCTTCACTGCCCGTTTCCTACTGCGCATGCGCGAGTCCCGCATCGCTTTCTGAATGGCACGCGCTGTGTTCTGGAACACACAGTTCCCAGAACACAGCGCGACTCATTACCCAGAAGACGCCGCGACGAAGAGAGAAGACAGAAGATCTCCGCGGAGGAGGAAGAGGAAGATTAGGATAAAGTGCCTAGCAACAGCCATTTCTGGTAAGTAAAAAAAAAAAATTTTTTTCATTTTTTTTTTTTAGATTTTTTGTAATTTTTAACATTTTTTTGTTTTTCAGGGTGGCCCTCCCCTTAAGGTTTGACCTCATATTATATGGCTTGGTCACTTGTACCTATAGGTAAGCTTATAAAGCTGTAGGTATAATGAATATCTCCTAAATATAAACAGTTTAGGAGACATTTACAATTTCTTCAGATGATCAGGTCACCAGAGCTTGTGTACTGCACTCTGAAGTGAGAGCTGTGCTGCGATTTGTGACATCATCGCAGCTCAGCCATTCAACCTGCTGGAGCCAAAGAACTTGGAAGGAAGACCAGGTGAAGATGGAAGCCCTGTCAGGGATGACAGAGCACCGCTGGAGGGATACTTTTACACCCATGTGTCAATGTGCTAGCATACAGTTCATATTAGCACATTTTGTCATTTACTTTCTGGGGGACATTTGTTAAACTGCACAATCACTTTAAGATGAGAGGGTTTAAAATGCCCTATAGTGGAACTGAAGTTTCTTTAACTGCTTCAGATTCGGGCTATAGCCAAATGATGGCTACAGCATGGACCTACTTTGCAGAGAGTACGTCTTGACGTCCTCCCGTGCCCGAGCAGCCTTTGCGTCCCCCTGCAGTGCATGTGCGGCGTGCTCTTTGATCAGCAAGTCTACAAGACTTGGCTAATTGGAGACTTGGAAATTGGTCTGGGCAGGAGGGGGGTTTAAGTGCGCGGTAAGCAAGTGGTTAAAAACTAAACGACTAAGCTTGCTGTAAAACACTACTACATGAAAAGTCTGCAGGAACCTGGCATTGCACCCACGATTCACCGATTGCAGTTGCAATGCTTTGCTTTATGGTTTAGACAACAAAGCAATAATGACCTTGGGTTACGAAAGGATTATTCCACAGATATAGGTAGAATATACAAATGCTAATTTCTACTTTTATTGTAAAAAAGCAACAACTTGGCCCCTTCACATCCTGCCTCCTTCCACTGGTGCTTTAATATGATAGGTTGTTTTGGAACTCAGCTAAAAAAAAATTCCTGGAAAAAGGACAAGATTTAAAAACAGATTCAGCTGCCTATTAAGTACTTCTGAAGTGCTGTCAATTTATACAGCTCTTTACATATATATTGTACATTCACATCAGTCCCTGCCCTCAAGGAGCTTAACCACTTAAGCCCTGGACCAATTGTCAGCCTAAGGACCAGAGGTCTTTTTACAATTTCGCACTGCATTGCTTTAACTGGTAATTGCGCGGTCATGCAATGTTGTACCCAAACAAAATTTGCGTCCTTTTCTTCCCACAAATAGAGCTTTCTTTTGATGGTATTTGATTGCCTCTGTGATTTTTATTTTTTACGATAAAAAAAGAAAAAGACTGAAAATTTTGAAAAAAATAAATAAATAAAAGATATTTTCTACTTTTTGTTATAAGAAAAATTGAATAAACTCAATTTTAGTCATACATTTAGGCCGAAATGTATTCAGCCACATGTCTTTAGTAAAAAAAAAAAGTCAATAAGCGTATATTTATTGGTTTGCGCAAAAGTTATAGCGTCTACAAACTAGAGTACATTTTCTAGAATTTACACAGCTTTTAATTTATGACTGCCTATCTCATTTCTTGAGGTGCTAAAATGGCAGGGCAGTACAAACCCCCCCCCCCCCCCCCCCAAATGACCCAATTTTGGAAAGTAGACACCCCAAGCAAATTGCTGAGGGGCATGTTGAGCCCATTGAATATTTTTTTTTGTCCCAAGTGATTGAATGATGACCAAAAAAATAAAAAGTTTACTAAAAGTTGTCACTAAATGATATATTGCTCACACATGCTATGGGCATAAGTGGAATTACACCCCAAAGTAAATTCTGCTGCTTCTCCCGAGTACGGGGATACCACATGTGTGGGACGTTTTGGGAGTCTAGCCGCGTACGGCACCCAGAAATCCTTAGAAGGCAGTGATTGGTTTTCAAAGGGTGAAAATTTTTGATTTCACTCCTCGCTCGTTGAGTCCATGGAATATTTTATTTTATATTTTGCCACAAGTTGCAGGAATATTACAAACTTTTTTTTTTTATGCACAAAGTTGTCACCAAATGATATATTGCTCACACATGCTATGGGCATAAGTGAAATTACACCCCAAAATAAATTCTGCTGCTTCTCCTGAGTACGGGGATACCACATGTGTGGGACTTTTTGGGAGCCTAGCCGCGTACGGGACACCGAAAACCAATCACCGTCTTCAGGATTTAAATATAAAACGCTACCAAAAAAAACTGTTAGCGATCGCAGGGATCAGGCCTGACTCTGAACGCTGCAGTTATGTGTTTTGTAAGTGACAGTGATCGATCGATACTGCACTTGGGTGGGCTGGGCGGAGGGGCAAAACGTAGGTGCTAGCAGGTATCTGGGCTGATCCCGCTAACAATGCGTTTTTTTGGAACCCTAAACTGCTGGGAACACTAGTATAGATCTGATCAGATATTGATCTGTTCAGATACCATACCACTACGGGAGGTGTATGCTTTGCGCGTGGGTGTCAGCGGTACTGGCACTAACCTAGCGCTGCCTGGGGCGACGCAGACCCTAAAACCTAATTGATATCACCCGCCGGGTGATCGGGGGTTAAACCTTTATTGGGTAATAAATGGTGGGTGCCCTGATGCTATAAAAAGCAAACTAACCAGAGTCACCCGTAACACTTATACTGTGATCACTGGTGAAAGGGTTAACTAGGGGCAATCAGGGGGTTAAAACCTTTATTAGGTAGTATATGGGGGTCCCTGACGCTATATAAAAACCTGACGGGGAACCTAAATAACTAACTGGCTAACCAGCGTCACCAGTGACACTTATACGGTGATCGCTGGTGAAAGGGTTAACTCTAGGGGCAATCAGGGGGTTAAAACCTTTATTGGGTAGTAGATGGGGGTACCTAACACTATAAAAACCTGGCAGTGAACCTAAAAAAATAACTAGCTACCTAACGACACTAGTGACACTAATGCAGCGATCAGAAAAACGATTGCTTAGTGACACTGGCAAAAGGGGGTGAAAGGGTTAACTCTAGGGGCAATCAGGGGGTTAAACTTTTATTGGGGGGGGTCACAACTGACACTAAATGCAGTGATCAGTAAATAAATGATCACTGCAATCAGTCACACTGACTGGGAGGGGGGCGATTTGTGTGCCTATGTGTACTTACATGTCAGTGTAGTGTTGGTGCACTTACTATGTCTTCTCTCCTCGCCGTCTAGTCAAAAAGACCACCCCAAGGAGAGCGACATCACTTCCTCCCTGCCTGTGTTTACACTACACAGGCGGGGGAAGCTTCTCATTCGCCAGGAGCGATCGAGAGGGGGTGGCCAGAAACCAACGGCCATCCCCTCATCCCGGATCGCTCCTGAAGCGAAACGGACCGCCGCAGCCAGCGGGAGGGGGGTTCGATCGGACCCCCCACCCGCTGGAAGGCAAGCACGTACGGGTACGTGCTTGTGCCCGTACCTGCCATTCTGCCAACGTATATTTACATGCGGCGGTCCTTAAGTGGTTAATCTAAGATGCCCATCTCACATTCATACATAAACATACTAGGGCCAATTTAATGTCCTTGGAGTGTGGGAGGAAACCCACGCAGGCACAGGGGACACATTCCAACTTCGGGTAGGATGTGCCAAGGTTGGGATTCGAACCAACAACCCTGCTAGGTAGAAGTGCCAGACACTTAGCCACTAGACAAGCAGATTTTTAGAGAAACCTTTGCATAGGCATATTTCATCAAATGCTCTGTCTGTAACTTGTTTACTTAAAGTGGAACTTTAGTCAGAAAATTATGTCCTGCTAGATCACTTCAGGCTGGCCCCCTTTGCAGGTATAGCTATGTAAAACATTAGAAATAAATCTATACTGCTTAAAATCCAGTAATATGCTGTCTTACCCTGCTCTGCACATGCTCAGTTGCTCTCCATTTTTTGTTGCGTTTGTAGAGGCTGATCCGCTAACAGCTTATAAGTGTTTGTAATAGGGCTGTTACTGATTAAAAATTTTGGGTTTGATTAATCGATTGTATGTTTAATCGATTAATCGACTAATTTCAATGATATCGCACATACAGATCCAACTACTTTTATCTGCTCTCCTTGCATTGCAACTCTGCATTAGTAAGTGGTAAATGTGGTATACACTATATACAGTAACCTGACACTAGTTTCCACAATCCATGACTTAACTTCACAGTTCACACAAACGTTTTAAATTGAAACTGTAGCACTGACGTAAGTAATTTTTTTTTCCACAGTAGCGTGACAATCCCTCCACCTCCAGGGTAACTAATCACTCTCACCTTATGGCATGGACCCCTGTGCAAACAGGTGGTCATGCATGTGGGTATCAAAAGGGTTAACACGCACCATAAACTTCTCTCACAATCTCAGGTCATGGGTAGAAAGAAAAGATCAAAGTGCTCACTGCTTAAGTATACGATTTAATTTTTGTGTTCAAACACAAACTACTCACATAAAGATGATAAAAACACAGCATGTAAAGCCGACAATCGTGTTAGTTCCGTAGGGCAGCAGCGGGTGGCATGCGTAGCTCCTCCCCCGTACACAGTACGTTCAATCAGAAACTTCAACGTCACCGGATCTCCGGCGGAACTCCCTGAAGACCGGGAAGTCGGCGGAGAGGTGAGTACCGGTCAAAAAAAATTTGATCGATCAAAAAAATTAACGATTAATCGAGGAATTAATCTTTAATTTTCACAGCCCTAGTTTGTAACCCAAAAAAATAAAATAAAAAAAATGGATCTCCTGTTCTCTTATAGCAGATTAAACAGCACAGCACTTGTGGTCTAATCTGCCCCTCTCTAAACGTTAAATAAAAAACCTGGCTAATCCTAAACCTGCCCTCCCCCTGACCACGGTTTATCATGGCTGCTGAGCCCTGACACCTTTCATCGCCCCACCTGTCAGCTCCTGTGTCTGTTAACCCTCGGCCCCCCTCCCTCCCGCTATTCTTAGTACATAAAAATTGACGAAATGCAATCGGCAGCCCCTCTTCTTTATCTGGCGATAACTCACAGTATAAGTGTTTGTTTAAATCTTTGCCTCTAAATACCTTTTTTCCCCAGGTATTTTCAGGCCGGTCACATGACTACCATCCACTCTCCTACTATAACCCAGGGCTACAGAGGGAGGGGCTGAGCAGCCAGCTCAATGGTCACATGACTTCCCACTGATGTTAGACAGAGATCTGGTCCCCTCCCGCTGTAGCCCTGGATCGCAGTAGGGGAGCAGCCAGGAGTCACCTGACCAGCCTGAAGATACCTGAAAAAAACGGTATTTTGAGGCATAGATTTAAACACACACTTATACTGTGAGTTAATCGCCAGATAAAGTAGAGGGGCTGCCAGTGAAAGGGTTTTGTAAGGCAACAACCACTTTAAAAGTGAAGTTAAACCCTCCTTATCCCTTTACAGCGAAGGAAGCTGCTTCTGTTTGATCTGCAATGGCCATGGTGCGGCACCTGTGATCAGTTATGACAACAGCCATTTGATGGCTGGACAGTTTGGTTTAGGAAACAAGCAAATGTGACAGTTGGCATTCCAGGAATGTAACTTTTTTTTTTAAACTGTTAAAATCAGTTTAGTTCTGTTTTACTATTTTCTGGGCTTCAGAAAAATGGCAGCCTCCAGCAAGAAACAGGAGCAATGCTGGACATATTAATTTTGGTAGGATAAATTATTAATGTGGAATGTTCTTTGCTAAAGAACATTTTTTATCACGTGGCTATTGGTAAAGTTCCACTTTTTAGCATAATCCTTCCTTGCATAAAAGAATTCGATCTTTGTTTACTCTGAAATAAATACGTCACAAGTACTAAGGTGGAACGTAGGCAGATGTGTAAATTTGCATTTGGTACTTTATTATAAACCATGCGCATCATTCACCCTTGACTTGTGTTGGATATAGTTCCAACGTACAAAATTATAATTGTTTAAATGGACAGCTTACCATCAAAGTAAAGTTTAGGACATTGGTGCCACCTGGGGCCCTCCAGCTGTTGCGAAACATGACCCTGTCCTTTGGAAATCATGCTTGGAACTGTCAGCCTTGCAATGCTTCATGGGACTTGTAGTTCCGCAACAGCTGGGAGGGCCACAGGTTGAGCGTCAATGTTCTAGGATATCAATAAAGTTGGGAAAGCATTAGACAAGAAAGGACCAATTCAACATTTTATTATTTGATGTGGCAAATGCTCTGTCTGTACATAAAATAAGTTGTATTTTCTTAGGAAAGATCATCATTGAGAGGATGCCATAATTCCAGACACACCTGCAAGGAGCAAAAAAAATTAAAAAAGAAAAAGAAAGAAACATGACTTTAGTAAATGAAGATTTTGAACAAGCTGGCAAAGCACTTAATGTAACTTGGCCTTTTATTTCTGTATTTACATGTGCATTAACATATCCTGAGGCCATACAGTAAAATACAACATTAATCCTTTCCATTCTTATTCCTCTAGTCGTTTCCCTTTTATCTCTTGTGGTCATCAGCAAGAAGTAAACATGAACGAGTCTTTAGTCAGTTCTTTAGGTTAAAGTGGTTCTAAATCTTTTTTTATATTAATTCCCTGTATTAAAGGTAAAAAACTATTTGCCACTTGCTGTGACCTACCTTCTCCCCCCACACACCAAACACTTACCTCCTAAATCAATCCAGTGCTGTGCTTGGCTGACAGTTATCTTTCCCGTCTCCCTGCTCTCACTACACTACTTTCAGATCAGAGAGAGCAATTGGCTCCTGGCAATCTATGGAAACACACAGCTTGGCTCAGGAGCGAGCCCCCCCCCCATGTCTGTCACCATAGCAAGCCGCTTACTATAGGGGCAAACACAGAAGAGGAGCAGCCAAGTTTGCTGGTGGGGGACCCGAGAAGAAGAGGTTCAGGGCTGCTCTGTGCAATAACATTGCACAGAGCAGGAGAGTATAACATATTATAATGTTTTGCCTTTAGAAACGCTTTAATACTAAAGTTGATTTGATTTAAAGCATTTATCCCTGTTAAGATCCTTGGACCATAGGACAAAGTTGTAAATGAGATCTCTACTTCTGCCCAATTTGAGATTAAGCATAATCTCTGCTTGTATAGTAGAGAATTAGTTCTTCCTTTATTATCACAACAGGTAGAAAACGATCATAATCCACACTGATGCATTTTGAACAACCCTGGCCATAATCTCCATTACCTTAAAAGAAAACTGCGAGAATTTAATAAAACAATTATATTCACCTAGGTGGGATGCATCATTGGCCTGATGTTGCATCTGTCCCGTCAACCTCTTAGCCTGAGAACTGTGCAATCAAAGACTGCTGATCAGTTCTAAGTCTTCAGTGAGTCTGTCAGTCTCCAGCGCTCACTGGAGCGCTGGACTGTGAAGGGGGTGTAGTGGCTGAGCCAGCTGCCAGACATCTGGGTGGATTCCAACAAAGTCAGGATCGATCCAGAGCCTGGTCCAGCTGATTGACATCGCTGACAGCAGACTTTAGCCTGCTGTCATCTGAAAATAGGTCACAGGAGCGCACTCCTGTAATCTAGAGGAGAACTAACCACCAAAGTGGTGGCTGGTACGCACTTGACCAATCTAGGTCGCAGGCTTCCTCCGGGTGGTGGACTTCCCCCTGCGTCTGCTCCCTCCTCGGCGGCCAATAGGATCGCTTCTCCTCTTGCCCAACTGGGTCTCAGTACCTACTTCCTGAGCCAGAGTTGGCCGAGAGGACAATATCGGATATTAATTCGCTATTGACACACAACTTCCCAGAGGAAGTCACAAGATTGTGACAAAACCGGTAGGAGGAGCTTGGTCAGCTGACGAGGGAGTAAGCAAGGAGTCTCTTGCAGCACAGGTTTAGGATGGGGTGAACACCAGGATCTGGGGCTGCAGATTCAGTCTCCAGGTGATGTTATGGCCCCTTTGCCTATAAGCATACCAAGGCGTGTTTTTATTATGCAAAATGCGAGTTAAATTTATGTGGATTTTAAGTTCCAATAAACCAGTTTTAAACATTATCACACAATTGCAAGCTTCTATTTTCCACATGTTATTTATGAGGAGACTGCTGATAGCCAGGAGGAGCAGCAGCAGCAGCTTTTGATCTGCAGTTTAATCAGGAGTGATCCTTGTACCAGCATTTAAAGTGGTTCTGCACCTTTAAAAAAAAAAAAATATATTAAAAGCCGGCAGCTACAAATATTGCAGCTGCTGACTTTTAATAAATTGA
This sequence comes from Lithobates pipiens, assembly GCF_037356315.1. Classification (NCBI taxonomy): domain Eukaryota; kingdom Metazoa; phylum Chordata; class Amphibia; order Anura; family Ranidae; genus Lithobates; species Lithobates pipiens. The sequence goes on from NW_027507685.1 coordinate 203,000,051, forward strand.
CACTTACCTGTCCCAGGGTCCAACGATGTCGGCGGCAGATGACGAGCAATCGCTCATCTCTCTGCTGCCCCCGCCGCCATCCTCGGTCAGGGAATCGGGAAGTGAAGAGATGCGGCTTCACTGCCCAGTTCCCTACTGCGCATGCGCGAGTCACGCTGCACGTCTCTGCTGGTCCCCGATGTGTCCTGGGAACTGTGCGTTTCCCAGAACACAACGGGGGGGGGGGGGGGGCGGCGGGAAGCATCTGCGGCGGTCTGTCCAAGAAGTGGGTGCAGATACCTGGATTATCCAGGTAACTGCACCCCCTCCCCCCTGAAAGGTGCCGATTGTGGCACCGGAGGGGGGGGGGGGGGAGGGATCAGATGAGCGGAACTTCCACTTCAGGGTGGAGGACCGCTTTAAGCCAGAATTATCTACCAGAGGAAAGAGGAAACACAGGAGGATGTTTTCAAGCCGATAATATTTATCACAGGCTTTTATATAAAGCCTTTAAGGTGAGGGTACTTCTGGTAGAGGGTGTGTGCACACTGCATGAAGATATCAACATCATCACGTTATGTTTTCACAATGGATTTTTGAAATATCATCATTAAGGATTTTCTTGTGCAATACACGGAGCATGTGCATTTTATTTATTTTTGGACACTTTACCTTTGTATCACAGGATACTACATTAGTAGGGATTTTTGTGCAATACACGGAGCACGAGCACTTTATTATATTATTTTTTGGACATTAATTACCCTTGCATCTCAGGATATATTTTCTGGTTATTTCTTGTATTACACATGTATATTAGTTGTATAGCTCTTTAAGTGCTGCACATTTGATATACAAGTTTGCATTGTCACATGTGGGGAAGTGTGGGAAGTGTTGGCAGCAGTTCAGTTTGATTTATTTTTACTTTTATTTTAGATTTTAAATTTAGGGGAGTAGTTTGGCAGCTCACAAGGTTTTTACTCACTTGCTTTAGTGAAGCAAATTAGAGCCTCAGGCTCTAAAAATAAATCCCGAGCTTAACGAAAACCGCCAAAAAAAAAAAAAAAAAAAAACACACACCCCATTGGAAGCCATGCATCCGGTGCCCTGCATATAAATTAGGGGCCAGGCGCATGGAATATGGGGGCAGCATCCCTGTGCCCCATATGGGCAGGCTGCTGCTGGCTTTGGCCCTACCTTTTCCTTTATATAGTACTTCTCCAAACAGGTACAAAGGAAAACCTTTGTACATGCCTTCCTTACATGCTGAAGCCTCTGTATGTTCTCACTCTAAAGAGTGTTGGGTAAGGTGCAGTATAACATCAAGCAAACCTACTATCAAAGTCAATCTTTTCCACAATGTTTTTGGGTTTGATGTTCTCCTCCTGGTTACAGATGAAGATCTTGCCATTTTCTGCTTCTGTCCAGCCGTATTTGCTCATCCATACTCTAAGCTGGGGCTCTGACAAAAAGAAGGCACAGGAATTAAAGCAGATTGCCACAGGGAAAACACCTTTTGTCCACTATGTGGTCTGGAGGGGTAAATCTAATGCCAGTAAACTAATCAGATTATTACAATGTACAGTGTCGTCAACTTAACATTCTGCAGGCACTTGGGATAGAATTTGATTAGGCTGCATACAGGATGCCTCATCACTGTTATAATACTTATCCTAAAGCTGGCCATAGATGTTACGAATCTTGGCCGATTCAATCGAACAACTTGAGTACAACTAGCCTGTCAAAGTTTTTCATGCGATTATTGCCAGTGGCTATAGCCGCTAGCAATAATCACTGTTTTCCCAGCAGGGATGGCTCCCTGTAACCCCCCTCCCCCACCCCACCAGAACACAATAGCTCCAGGGTATGGATACCCCCCCCCCCCCCACCCCCCATCAACAATGACTGCGTTGATGGGGTAAAATCAAACGATTTTCACTTTCTTGCAACCCATGGTTGCAGGAAAGAAAATTGCACCATCTATGGTTGGCTTTAGTCCTCCAAGAAGGCTGGAGGACACGCAAGAAGCTTCAGACTTGGAACATTCATGCATTATTTCTGCTTTACTCTGACAACTCAGGTTTACAAATACATATATATATATATTTGATACAAGATTTGAATAACATACCTGACAGATCTCCAAGCATCTCAGCCAAAAGCCACCGGTCTATATGCTGGTATGTGATCCCCACAACATGGCAGATGACTACAATAAATACAGAAGAAAATAATTAGGATAATAGGACAACCTATAATGGCAGATTCACTGCCCAGCATGCTCAGTCATTCTTCCTGAACAAACTCCTTCAACTTAGGGTTCCATTCATAAAAGGAAAATGTTAGGATAAAAAAAATTATTATTATTAATATATATATATATATATATATATATATATATATATATATATATATATATATATATATATATATATATATATATATATATATATATATATGCTTCTGCAACTGAGCAGTTTTTAAAGATAAAGGCCCTGAGGCCTTTGTTATAACTCTGGCTGTACTATCTAGTGAGTTGGTGACCTGGACAAATCATGCAGCTAGTAAATTGTGAAAAGTTTGAACTGGGAGCACAGTGGCTAAGTAGTTAGCAATTCAGCCTAGCAGCACTAGGGTTGTTGGATTGAATCCCAACCACAGCACTACCGGGCACCTGCGCGGGTTTCCTCCGGTACGCTGATTTTCTCTCACACTCCAAAGATATGCTGATAGGTTAAATGACTCCTGCCTAAATTGGACCAAGAATGTGTATGTATGAATGCGAGTTAGAGACCTTACATTTTAAGCTCCTTGAAGGAAGAGACTGATATGAATGTACAATAGGCCGTTCCTTCAGAATCCTGTGCCGTAAAAGGCAGCTCCCCCACGCATACGTGGGAGAAGATGTTATCACAGCTCCGGCCAGTCACCCAGCCGGTGTCCGCGGACCCAGAAGGAAGACGAGTGAAGACGGAAGTGGCCTCTAGCGATGACAGTGCATCCCTGGAAGGCTTAGTTTCAGGTAAGTTTCACATAATGTGCTAGTATGTGATGCATACTAGCAAATTATGAGTTTACGTTGCAGGTCAAAAAAATAAATAAATAAATAAAAAAAAAAGGCACTCTGTGGCTTACAACCGCTCTAAGGACAGCGACTCACCAGATAGTGGTCAAGATGACAACCCTGAAGCCACCACCTGTAAAAAGTGGCAGCTCTTGTCTTTTTTCACAATTCTCCTGTCTTTCTATCCCACAGTTTCATTAGAAAATACAAGAGTTAAAGTGTTATCAGGTGTACATTAGGCTACATAGTATGAGACCGACTCCTAGCAGTAACAGATAGCCAGATTTCTCAGAAAAATTAAGAGGTGGCAGATCCATGGCATTGCTGGGATATTTGTCAACCAGTCCAAAGTAGTGCAAGGTTAAAAAAACAAAAACAAAGATTTTCTAGAGTTTTGGAACTGTAGCATCTGAGCACCGCAGATGTGCTAAAGCGAATACCAATGCATATACCATATTACTCCATATGGTTTACTTACATTTTCTCACAGAGTCCTCAAAGCCAGCGATACCATCAAGGAGATCAAGATTCTCATCCAATGCTTGCTGGGGAGACAAAATGCACAATTTAGTTAGAATTAAATAAAATGTGCACAGAGCATTCAAATAGGGATGGGCTCAGGCGTGTTTGGTTGTTTGTAGTCCCAACACAACTGAGCAATCCCACCAGGAAGCCATCACTGCACACCGTCAATCATAGGCAGTGTGTGTTTTGCCGGCAGCTGCGAGCCGAGAAATGCCTCACTGCCTATGATTGGTGCTGTGCAGTGAGGGCTTCTGGACGGGATTGCTCAGGTGGGATGGGACTACGATCCGAACACGCCTGAGCCCATTCCTACATTCAAATACATTGGTAACCTCCTTTAGGGGTTCATTTCCTAAATTTTAGGTATCAGCGGTCTGTCTGCATACATTTGCAAACACATGCATGTCACAAGCTAGCATTAGGGAACCTCTGTTTAATGTGGCCATTCTGTGAGACAGAAGAACAATGCTGCATTATTTACTTGGAGGCTTTTCACACCACACAGGGAGGGGATAAATTGGGCTTCAGCCTGGGGTGGAGCTATAGCACAGAACAAACAGAAAAAAAAAAAAAAAAAAAAAAGTACTATTATGCAAAATGCAGCTACGGATCTGAACAGGACAAAACCTGGTTCAATTGGGGGGGGGGGGGGGGGGTAAATTGTGGTAATGCTTCTTTCAAAATCACTTTCAGCATGCTTTTTCCATGTCAGTGATTAAAGCAAGAGACAGCCACATAACTAATTTTGCAACCCAACTATAATTTTCCTGCCAGCAATAACAGCTTGTATGCATCTTAGAGCACAGGCTTCATTTAACTTTAATGTATCCCCTAAGCCAGCCCTCAAATTTTCCACTCGCATTTTGTGAGTGTAAAATAGTGGCTTGCGAGCTGGGCTGCCTAGAGTAGGGGGACGAGCACCGTCCATGGGTGAGATTGATCGGGAGCCGTTCTTCCAGTGATCGCCCCGGTGGAAGAGAGCATGTAGGAACAGGAGAGCCACAGAGTCACTGAGCAGTATAGCCCACTGTTACAGCTTACATTGAAATTGCCTCCGCTCTGCTCGCCTTCACACACAGTACCGCCTCCTGAATGTGGGTCCAATACTGAGATGTTTTCTGTCCATCACAGGCGTGGGGTTAAGAGGAGGCTGTGTGTGATGGAGAGCAGAGCCGAGGCAATTTCAATATAAGCGATAACAGCGTGCTATATCGCTCGATGACCCCCGTGGCTTTCCTCTTCCTCCAGTCATGATCTGGCCACCCCCTCTTTCTCTGCCCCGGCGAGGCTGCAATGTTGGGCATGGTGAGGCTGCAATGATGGGCACAGGTCACGCTGCAATGATGGGCATAAGTGAGGCTGTGCTCAGGGGAACTGATAAAGTTGTTAATATTTATTTTGTAGCTTAATTCTGCATAAAACATTTAAGTGTCATTTCATAAGATAATTTATGAGGGTGTGGTTAGGGGCTGAACTAGGGGCGGGGCAACTGGTGGCAAGTAACCCTTGAGGCCTGGCTAGTAGCTCAGGACTTGAAATTTTGAGCCCTGCCCTAAGCTCATCTCATACCCCATACACACAGCCCTTAGCATGAATTTGATACCTAAAACTGAACCTTACACTATCATGACAAGAATTTATGCTAGGAAAGTTTAAAAACACCTATTTACAGTGAGACATAGCACTAAAGCCTCTAAACTGCACCCAGCATTTCACTGGCTTCATTAAAAGAAACTAAAATCTGATTAGTTTCCGTAGGATCCAATATTGAGTTGGCCCACCCTTACCATAAAGACATGGATGAGAGAGTATGGGGTGGAGCAATTTGACTGGCCTGCACAGAGTCCTGACCCCAACCCGATAGAACACCTTTGGGATGAATTAGAGCTAAAACGGCAAGCCAGGATTTCTTGTCCAACATCAATGCCTGACCTCACAAATGGGCTTCTAGAAGAATGTTCAAACACACTCCTAAACCTTGTGGATAGCCTTCCCAGAAGAGTTGAAGCTGTTATAGCTGCAAAGGGCAGGCCAACTCAGTATTGAACCCTACGGAATAAGACTGGCGCCCCAATACTTTTGACAATGTAGTGTAGATGATGGCAAATGTATATGGTTATTATATAAAAAAAATTGGCAGACTGGTAAGTCATTATATTCATCCAACAGCATTACACTTTATTTAGCCCTCGTTCACACTGCACACCACATGCAATTCACACAGGAATCACACCACGTCTGTGCAAATTACATGTGATTCTGTGTGGTAGGATTTCAGCCATTCATTTTAAATGGCTGAAATCGCAAAACTACCACGTGAAAAATGTGCAGGCAGCTTTTTTTGTTTGTATTGGAATCGGATAGCATGGGTGGTTACACCTAAGCGATCTGGTTTAGGCAAACGCACTGCTTTAGCGGTATTAACTTTTGACACCCACAGCAAATCACATGAACACAGTGCGATTGCTATTTGGTGAGGAAAACACACAGGAATCACTGCTTTTCTAGCACCGCATCACTGTAAGCCAGGTCTTAAAATTTAACAGTGTGAGTGGGCTGATAACATAATAGGGAATAGGTTTGCTGCAGTACGGGAGATTATTGCACTTATTGATATATTGTAATACTTTACTGAATATGTCTGTAAATATCAGCCCACATTGCCATGACCAGAAAAAATAAATAAATAAATAAAAAAAAAAAACAACACACATCTATTTTCTTTTACTGGATGTCAAAACTGCATCCTCATTTGTAAGATGTGCGAGATAAAAAAAAAAAACCAAAAAAAAAAAAACCCATTGTCTGTTACTCCATAGCTACCAATTAGAATGTTTTCGGTGATATGCCATAAAGTTCTACACACTTGTGATGCTTGGAAAAGGTAACCTTACAAGGAAACATGACACGTCCTTCCAGTTGTTTGTACTAACTTCCATACAAATTGCTTTGTAAACCAAATTATTATTATACAGGAGTTCTATAGTGCCAACAGTTTGCTCAGTGCTTTACCATACAAAGGGAAACAGTACAATTACAACCCACTTCAATATAGAATCTCTGCTTGTGGAGCTTACAATCTAAACCAAATCTGGCAATCCAGAATTTTATATGGAAAGAACACTTACCCAAAAAGACTGAAAGTGACAAGTTTCCAGGAGGTCTCCCAAATACAGGATCTGTCTGATTGGACGTTCTTCTTGCTGGATGTTGACAAGTTAAGGTTTAAAAAAAAAATATCCACCCAGTTCTAATGATTCTCACAATTTAAAGTGACTTTTGCCATTATAATTGCAATCTCATTTAACAGTACCTGTGCAGGGAGGTGGCCAGTGGCGGAACTTCCGCCATAGTGACCCACGCGGCGCTATGGGGCACACAGCCGATCTAGGGCCGGTGAGTGGCGTGGCTAGGTGGGTGCGGGCCGCTCTGGGGTGACAACCTTGGGTAGCGGCAGCCGCACCACTAACACCACTCGCTGTGCCTTCTTTTGTGCTCGAGCGCAGGCTGAGGGACACAGCGGCGTGGACCGAAGCCGCCTCCCCTCCTCTCCGTTTACATCCACAGGAGGAGCAGCCTGCGATCGAGCCTTGAGGGACACACGCTGTGTGTAGGTGGAGACTGTCAGCACTGTTATGAGGTATGTAAGGGGGGTTTCTGCACTGAGGTGGGGAGTGCCTGTACTGAGGGGGGTCTGTTAAAGAATACCATAAAGTGGAACTTCACTCCCTTTCACCTGGTTTTCAGTGTAGTGCTCAATTAACACACTCGGCAAATCCAGCAGCATTCTGTAGTAATCCGCTGCCCTGCTACAGCCCACCAGGTCCCAAACCACCATCTTTATCTCTGACTTGATCAGTATTCGGCAGTCTCTTCCTGGTTCTTGCAGGCACGTCATTGTGGGGTTGGCTTCTAGAACCAGAAAGACAGATGGTGCCGATGACGTGCCATGGCGCATGCGCCCAGGATACGCAAGTATCCCAGGAGTCTGCTGGAGTACATCATCCTCACCTAGCTATAAAGAACCTGGAAGGGAGGGGTGCTCCCTTGTGACTGTGTGAAAAGGTGAGGAAAATTAATATTAGGGAAAGTATGCAAAAGGCTGAAGTCTTGCTTTAAGGATTGGCAATGGACACGCTTCAGCAATGTGATGTCTGTGAGCTCCCTTGCTGGTGCCAGCATCTTCTCCTGCTCTTCTTCCGGGTTCGCCATATTAGGTCATCTTGACTGGCTAACCCAGAATGCCGTAACTCCTGCACATCAAAGTCAATTCATCCTGGCATATACCAGGCCAAGAGTGCACACTAAAGAAGTTTGTAAGCAGAAGGGTAAAACATTTATTGCAGAAAAGACAAGCCATGTCCCTTGGGCAATACAAAGCATTCCTGAATGCCATTTTTCTTTTCAGTTTTAGGTTTAACACATGACTGCACAGATTGAAAAGCTGAAAAATAGCTTCATATTTCACCATGTGCAGATTGTACTTCATTTCCCTGCACTGATTTGATTGGTAGAACTTTACATGATATATTTAGTAGCGTGGGAAAGGTTAGAAACTGTCAGGATTCTGGGTAGGTTTAATCTCACTCCCTGTCCAGGGACAGTTAGAAATAGGATATGAAAATAAGGGAAGTCTGTACAAGGAGAAAAAGGATAACACAATAAACCGATAAAGGTTGTCAACTTTTTCCCATTCTATGCAAAACCTATAACAAATAAAAATAAAGTTTTGGTGTGCCTGTTTTCATACAGTGACCAATGAGAGCAACAGTTATCCTTCCAACGCAGCATTGTAGAATCTCATGTTTTGCTAGAGGAATCAGAATCTTAGAGGAGTTTCTTCTTCTACACCCTCAAGGCCCCATAGTTACTAACTCAAAACTCAAGAGACATTTATGAATTCATGATTTTCGTTTTGCATTTCTCATGCGGTCAGACTAGAAGGATACATGAGCCTGGTCGATCATACACTTGCAGAGCGTGAAGTCTGTGTGTGGAAGGTTGGTCAGAGCTTTGAGGAGGATCTGTGCGGTGACTGTCGTCTGGAAGAAAGCTGGATTGAACTGATAGCTGCAAGAGAGAAAAACTCAGAGCTCTTATCCAAAGAAAAAAACAAAACAAAACAAAAAAAACAATACGTATTCCCGCGCTACTCGACAGAATGACTTTCTAACTGCTGCAAAGCACAGGGAGGGGCACTCCATAACCACAAAAGGGAATAGATATACAATAAGGAGTGCTGCGCTGTTATATATATTGGCTAACTAGTAAATAATTGATAGATAATATTATATACCTAATAATAATAATAATGGCTACACTATTATATAATCAATAAGTGATAAATGAGTAAATACAAAAGTGACTATCTGCTACATAATTCATAAAGCTAAATAATTCATAAAGTGCTGAGTGCTAAAAGTGACAATGTGCACAAGATGCAATTCACAAACAATAGTCTAGAAAGTTTATATGGAGGGATAGTGAAACCAAATGCTGGAATCTCTCCGCAGTATAATATATACGGTGACTTATCCTCTTCTGTGCAAATAAACTCAATGTGCTAAGTGACTTTTTGTCTTCTGTGCAAGGAAGTTATGCAAATAAATAAAAAGTGCAAAGTGACTTGTCCTCTTCTGTGCGACAAACTATGATGTAAGGTGACCTCTTACCTTACAGCTGTAAGGTGTAGGTGTGTGTGGTTTGTATATGCATAAGGAACAAAGTGCATTTTATCCAAAAATCCTGTAAAATCCACTTACAGGGCAAATTTACATTTACAGCATAACTAAAGGGAACATTACAAAGCCAGGATATGTCACTTCTGCGGCATGAATACTGAGCTGTGCATGCACAGCTCAGGTTACATCACTGACACAGTCCTGGATTTATGTCATCCTGTGCAGGCTATTAATGAAAGGCTGGAACACAGAAGAGGCCAGGGACAACATGCCAGTGTACGCAAGATAAATAAAAAGATTGTGTGGGTCCCCACAGATGGGTAACCCAAGAAAAAAAGTGAGGATCACTGAGGGACAATAACCACTAGTACATAACTATTTCCAAAAATGTAATTCATAAGAAATACTTTACTATCCAACATTGATTATGAAAATTCATAAATATATCACTAAAACACATGGGACATAATATGTGGAAGAACCACCTTTGAAAAAAACCTTTATAAAGTTTAACTGCCAGGATTCAGGAGCAATTTCCGATCCTGGCAGGCACTGACCTAGGGGGGACAAACACACAGACAAACTTGTGTTTACATAAAACATACACAACGTCCGGACGCCAGTAGGATCCGACGCTGGTCCCAAAACACACAAAAAAACTTTTAAGAATTAAATTAAGCCAGGCAGCTGGGTAATCAGCCTGCACCATTAGTTACCCAATTTATACCACATTTATTTCAGCATGCTACAGCTGAGGTTGTCAAAACATTAGGGGCACCTTCATACCTTTCTGATTCATTGCAGTGAAAAACTGGTCCTAGCACTTTTATTTTTTTTTTAAAGGAACTACACTGCAAAGCATTGCTCAAAATGTTGCACATTATGGGGATACACTGGTGTGAAGCCTGTCTAAATCATTCTGTTGCAAGAGATTTAAACATAAGTTTGTGTTTTGTTACACCCATGTTCAGAGTGTAACATGTAAAAAATGCACTGGCCCCCAAGCCACTGTTTTGACAGTGAGCGGGGAATCGTCTTCCCCCGCTCGCTGTCACAAAGAAAAAAAAAAAATGTCTCTGTCCGCGTCATTTACAGTGGTCTGTAAAAACTACAGTCCCAACAATGTTTGCGGCTGTCAGATTGTAGTTCTCAACGAATCACAGGGTGCTGTTGATCGCTCTAGGTCAGTGATGGTGAACCTTGGAACTACATTTCCCATGATGCTCAACTACACTGCAGAATGCATGAGCATCATGGGAAATGTAGTTCCAAATCATCTGGGGTGGAGCTCTCATGGAGCTTCTTGTCAGAGTTCCTGCCTGCCCATATTGAAGGTACAGGCAGACAGCTACACAAACAGTCTGCAGGATTGTGGCATTACACCCATTTTTGTGCATTTTTTTTACCTGCAAAAAAAAAATTGTGCATTTATTTATTTTTTGTAAAAGTGAACATATACTTTAAATAATACAACCCATCTAGCTCAACCCTGAAAGACCTGCTAAAGATTGACTAGCAATTTATTCTTGTCTTTACCGCTTCCTGAATGTAGCAACACAAGTCAAAAGAGAGCACTTGCAACAAAAACACAAACATGCAATTAATGGAGTTTTTAGCATTTTGAGAATACATACAGTTTTAGCACAGCTAGGTTGGCTTCCAGGTCATACGCATTCTCCTTAGCCTGGGTCTCCACATAGCGTTCTAGTGTAGCCAGATTTTCTGGATTGTACCTGTAGAACAAACACAACCAATAAAATGTATTAAGGAGGCCCACCGGCTATTTAATATCAGTAGAATGTCAGGCAAAAAGCGAAATGCATGTTTACATACATATATGCCAACGGTCTTAGAGCCCATTCACATCAGCCTGTGTTTTGTAACACACACATCACAATATATCTTAATAAGTTTGAATGAGCTGCAACACAGGAGAAATCAAACATCACATTTCTGCAATAATCCCTCAAAACTCCCAACAACCCAATAGGATTTATAGCCCTGACAATAACAGGTCTAACTTTCTTGATACAACTTGGTGAAGGAGTAGCTATCGGAATAGCATATTTTGGAATTGACACAACATTGGGAATTCAATACTTAACCTTTCAGACAATCTGAGAAAGGCGTGCGTCTCTGTGGGTCTCACACTTAACCTTGGGTTGCAAAGTTCCCATTTGCACAGCAGGCAATGAATATTTTAATATGGCTGGTCTGTATTCATATTGTAACTACATAAAGAGGGGATTTACTAAAACTGGTGCAGCTCCGCATTGTAACCAATCAGCTTCTAACTCCAGCTTGTTCAATCTTCCCCGGTTCACACTTGTGCACTGCAGCTTCCGCACCGCATGCAAATTGCAGCACGTTCATGCAGATTGATGTGGGTTGTACAGTCAGGTCCATAAATAATGGGACAGCGATAATTCTAATCTTTTTGGCTCTATATACCACCACAATGGATTTGAAGTGAAACAAACAAGATGTGCTTTAACTACAGACTTTCAGCTTTAATTCGAGGGTATTAAAGCTGTGAATGACGTGGCCGAACTCCACCCGGCCACGTCATTCACTCACAGCGATCCGTGAATGAACTACAACTACAGTCTTCCACTGCAGCAGATGGTTTGTGGTGCTCAGTGAACTGCAAGGGCTCTGGGAGCGCTGTCATAGTTCCTGTCTTCCTGTCCACTAGCGGTGAAACGAATCGACAACTAATAGATTATGAAATTAATCGATTACTATTTTCATAATCGATTAATCGGCCAATAACATAATGGGGAAAAAAAAAACCCCAAAAAAAACACACTAAAATGAGCCCTTTATAGTACAAAAATATAATCACTACTGTAAATATTACTTTCACTGTTCTACAGTAAAAAAATTAACCCCTTCCAGTAGTGATTATCTGCTTTTTTTGTACTATAAAGGGCTCATTTTAGTCTTTTTAACCCCATTATGTACTATTAATCTTAGACCTGGTTCACATCTATATGTTTATTGGTGCTTATTGCAGAAACGCACTACAGTTCATTTACATAGTTTCCTATGGGACACGTTCACATCTGTGCTTTTTTTTCAGCCGCTGCATATTTGGAAACGGTTGGGGACTTTTTTAAACGCAAAACGGTGCTTTTTGGTTCTGTATACTTCAATGCAGAAGCTGCAGAAAAAAAATGTAATGCGTTTTTGCAGCAATTTGTGTTTTTTAATCTGCCTCAAAAAAAAAAAAAAATACAAAAAACGCAAATTGCAGTAAAATCACGTGCGCAAAACACACAGCAAAAAGCACTGCAGAAACAGATCAAAAGAAAACTGCATAGGTGTGTACCGAGACTTATGCTGGCCTCACGGATCAATTGTCTGGTGAGAATATTCAGATGAAAAATCTTTGGACATTCGCTGAAAGAATTTTGTTTGAAATTTTCACTTCATTTCTGAACAAAAACCACATACACTGTCTGAAAATTCCTTTGACCGAGAAGTTTTCTATTTCCAAATTTTCCCGTCACTGTGGTTGAAAACGAACGTCAATTTGACCAACTTTTTTCTTTTTTTTAAGGTTAACCGATTAATCAAAACAATAATCGGCCAACTAATCATTTATGAAAATAATCGTTAGTTGCAGCCCTACTGTCCACTAGTAACTGTTTTCCCGTACGGGAGGTATGAGCAGACACCCATCCTTAGATTCTTCAGAAGCTCGCACCTGCGATCAGCTGATCATGTGTGCAATTCTTTGCGGCCTCAAATATAAATAATAAATGCACTTTTTTTGTTATCTGCAACTATTAGTTTTTAAAAGGTGAACTTATCCTTTAAGGGGTGACAACACTCTGTCCTTGTCTCCCAACTGAGCTCCTGTGTTGTCACTCCAGAGGGACTTCTGATGGAGACTACAAGTGATTGTTTGAACATAATCTGCTGCCGTCAGCTTTGGGGAAACCCACAGGGAAAAATTCCATGGAGCCATGGCCTGGGGGTGCATGCAGACCGGAAGTGGCTTAAAACAGACTGCAGGAAACCAGCAGAGAAGCAGCAAAAGACAGGAAAAAGGGGGAAACACTTATACAGGCAATTATTTATGATAGCAACCTAACTGTCATCCAATACCAGCCTTTGTTTCATAATCTGATGCCACCAGATCTCACAGGAGGGGGGGTGGGGTGACCAATATTTATATCAACAACTAGATTTCTTCCTTGGGAAGAGTGCAATTCAATGTACAGCTCATTGATCACATTGTGTCTTTGAGAACACTGGCTGTCCTCAGTCTCTTTATGTAATATAAGGGAAGCCATGTACACACCGTGCTGCTATAGAGAATGGCCGCCCACGGGCCCTACACTTACCTGTCTATACCCCGCATTAGTTTCCCCACATTCGCTCTCATCTGTTCAAACGAAGCCATGTTGCCTGAAGATGGGAGAAAGAGACCGGAAGCGGAACCGGGGGCACACTTCCTGTCTCCGCACGCAGCGCCAGTAGCTGGCGCCTCTTCCGCCCATACTTGGTTTACGTGCTGCGCCTGACGCCATAACACGCCCTGAGGGCAGGAATGAGAGTACAAAGATGGCGACGGGATTCGCTTTTTACACAGTGCAAAGATGGCAGTTCTTCCTGGCTTTAGAGACTTAATTTTCATCAGAGAGCCAGTGGGAAGCCTGCATATGATGGGCTTAGTGGCTGCATTTGATGGGCACAAATGGCTGCATATGGTGGGTACAGTGGCTGCATATGATGGGCACAAGTGGCTGCGTACAACAGGCACAAGTGGCTGAATATGGTGGGCACAGTGAGGGTGCCTGTCAAGTGGCTGGATATGGTGGGCATAGTGGCTGCATGTGATGGGCACAGTGACTGCAAATGGTGGACACAGTGGCTGCATATAATGGGTACAAATGGCTGCATATGATGGGCACTGCGTCTGCATTTGACAGGTACAGTGAGGGTACAAATGATTTGGGGGGGGGGGGGGGTGGTGGTTTCATTATGTTTCAGTTTGCACCCCCCAAATTTTTTGAGCACCAGCCGCCACTGTCACAGTGGAGCCCGCGATCAGCTGTGTTGTGACGTAGCCGCACAGGAAGTGACGCGGGTCAAGGTTCTGCATAGGTCGCAGAATTTTTTACAACACTTGTGTTGCGTCAGATTAGGCGGTCCGTCAGAATTTGTAACGGAAGTGACGTTCTGTTGCCGCCATATTGCTACACCCCACACTCCTCCACAGTAAGGATACACTGAGAAGGGGGCAAGCGGACATCATGTTACACCTACCGGAGTTTCACGGTTATTTCTAACAATAAACAGAGCTTATAACGTAAAATACAGTATTTTGAAATCCGACGGACTGTTTAGATCTCACAGGTTGGCTAATCTGACAGAACACCGCTGCTTTTAAAATTCTACATGTGAACAGCCTGATGGATTTCTAAATACTGCATTTCCCCATATATTCTCCGTTTATTGTTAAAAATAAGTGTGAAATGCAAAACTCCAGTGGGTGTAACAAGATGTCCGCTTGCCCCCTTCTCAGTGTATCTTTACTGTGGACGAGTGCGGGGTGTAGCAAGATGGCGGCGACAGAACATCACTCCAGATACAAAATCTGACGGGTTGCCAAATTTGACGAAACACCTGGCTAAGCTTCTACTGCAAACCATATTTTGTGTTTCAACTATTAATGTGTAAAAAAAATAAGAGTAACAATTGATGTTGCCCATAGCAACCACAATAACCACTTGAAGACCAGGCCTTTTCTGGCACTTTTTGTTTATATGTAAAAATAAGTTATTTTTATTTTTTGGATAGAGAATTACTTTGATCCCCCTAATATTATATATACATTTTTAAATCAGAGGCCCTAGAGGGAATAAAATGGTGGGTTTTGCTATTTTTTTTTATGTCACATGGTATTTGCTCAGCGTTCTTTCAAACTCAATTTTCAGGAAAAAATACCCTTTCTTTTTAAATTTTAATGCAAAAATACACGATACCTAACCCAATTTTTTTTATTAAATATAAAAGATGATGTTACCATGAACAAATAAATACCAAACATGTCATGCTTTTAAATTCCGCGATGTGAACAAACTATGTAAATTTTACCATCCATAGGCGACTCTTTTAAAGCCTTTACACAGGTTACCACTTTAGATTTACAGAAGAGGTCTGGTGCTAGAATTACTGCCCAAGTGCCCATGATCTGACGTTTGCAGCGATACTTCACATGTGTGGCACAATCACGGTTTGCGTGCGGGACCGTCATGTGCGTTTGCCTTTGTGCGCTAGCATGGGGGGAGGGGCACTTAACTTTTTTTTTATTATTATTAATTTATTTTATTTTTATACTGTTGCTTTTTTTTATCACTTTTATTGCTATCATAAGGAATGTAAACATCCTTGTTATAGCCAGGGACTCTTTATGGAGTGATCCCAAATCCCGCTCCTGCACTTTAAAGCATTCAAAACACCAAGATCAGCATTTTTGAATACTTTTGATTTTTTTTAAATTGGCACAGTTGATATCAGGGGAAACCGAAAGTGATGTCATACAATTGCTTTTGGGTTATCATAGGGGAGACCCAATCAAATGAATGTCCATTGCTATCCGTATCTGGAAGGAGCCAGTGCTGGAGGATTGTGCCTTCAGGTGAGCCAGGAGGGGGCTGCAAGGGCAGAGCCATGGATTGGTGTTCCCCCAGACTGCAAGCTGAGTTTGGGTCCCCAGAGGAGTTAGTGGAGTGGTCATCCCACAACAGCAGCTCGGAGGAGGATCCGGAGACAGGAGGTTCCCAGGTCCTGGAGGGTCAGTCCGAGGGAGGAGATGTGCCAGGTTCAGCTATGGTAGCCAAAGAAGCTGCATGAACCCTCGCCAGCAGTTGACAACTCTTATATAACAGACCGTCCACCACCCAGACCAGAGCAGCTAGATACAGGTAATGGGTTAAGAGGTCCCCTGAAGCTTGTGTCCTGCCCGGGAAAGGGAAGCTCAGAGAACTGGCCAGGTTTTTCAATTCCAGCAGGAAGTTCAGCACAGAGTTGCTCTGGAGTGGGGCCCAAAGCAGCTGCCTAATACTTGCTAACTATCCCAGTTTAAATTCCCTTATCCCTTGAAGTTTTAGTCCCGTGCTGTGTCCCGATATCTCAGTGTAAACTTCTGATGATGCCCAGCTCTGCCCTATTGCCACATACAGATGATTCACCTGCAGACCCTGTGTTTAAATGTAAATAACCTGCATTGATATGTAAATAGTGGTGGCATTTATATGTAAATGTACTGTGTCATTGATATTTAAATAGAGGCAGCATTCATATGCCTGTCATGTCCCCTTGAGGTCACATCCACCATCACTTCTGTTGAATGCTGACCACTGGGGAGGTAAAGGAGCATGCTTGAAAGTCCTGCCTACAATTGTGGTCATTAAGCTTAACATCATGTTTTGCAAAAGTAAGCAAATTGGAGATGGATTCTTCAAAATAACATGGTGCCACAGCACCCTGAATTTTGGTGCATGTTAATATGCAGGCAGTGAGGAGATGATGTGCTGTAACCTTTAGCAACCAATCAGCGAGCAGTAATGCTATGCTCTAACCTCTTGCAACCAATTAGTGAGCAGTAATGATGTGCAGCAACCTCTAACAACCAATTAGTGAGTGGTATAGATGTACAGTAATCTCTAGCAACCAATCAACAAGCAGAAGTCATGTGCTGTAACCTCTAGAAAATAACAGTGAGCCATAATGTGTGCCGTAATCTCTAGCAGCCAGTCAGTGAGCAGTAATGATACACTAACCTCTGACAACCAATCGATATCATTGCACTGATCTGATTCAGTAACCTGATTTTGAGTCTAGCTGCTATTTATTGTATGTCTCAAAGCATGCGGAGAGCAAAATTGCATGGAAGTGGGGGGGTCCAAGAAAAGGTTTGCCCCAGGTCCAGTCAATATTAAAAATGGCCCTGTGGATAACCCTCATGTCCCTCCTGACATGATAACAAAACACGCAGAGGCAAAAGGAAGGATGGTGGAGCTCCCTAATCTAGTATAATATTGGTATCCGTGTTATAAGGTCAACTATGTACACAATCTATACAGGCAGCCCTCCCTTCCAAATTAATGACAGAACATCTATTTTAAAATTTGTCTACAATTTTCAAATCGATAAATTATTCTATTTTAAATGTGTTATCATCCTTGGGTACCTTTTAAGTCCATATCTAGTTCTCAATTTATTTTTACAGGGCTACAAGTGCAAGGACATCATCCCACTTGTGCCACCAAACTATCAGCCTCTGCCATAGTGTCATTTTTTTTTTTTTTTTAAATCGACAGATCCTTGTGAATGGATGACACAGTTGTGAAGATGGAGCCCTGCACAGCCGCACCAAATTCAAACACAATAGGAGCTTGCAAGATTAACCCCCAAACTCAGTAAGTGAGAGTGGGGACTGAGGACCATGTTTCATGTAGCACTCTAAAGTCTCATGCACACAGGCTCGCTACAGTGTACACCACTCATGTAAGCACTGCGTTTGCCCACTCAGGCATACCTCCCAATATTTTGAGATGGGGGACACTTGCTAGCAAATGTAGGTAGGCATAGGACACGGCCCCTGCCACACCCCCTTAAAGGCAAAATTAACCAAGAAAAAAGGTAAACTAAATCCACAAGTGCTTTAACACTGCTTTTCCTTTATATTGGCTTTTACAGTTTATAAATGCAGCAATTTAGATGAAAGAGTTAGCACTGGAAACACTTTTTGAAAGATAAAAAGTGTATTTTATACACAACTATATAGATCAGACTAAAATTATGTAGACAGAGGGACATTGCTCCAAATCAGGGACAGTTGTGAACTGAGCACTTAGGGATGCACAGGTGTTCAGTGCATCCTGGCTGCAGGCTGTCCCATTCACATCAATTGGGCCACAGCAGCTGCATGGACACAGCTGCCGTGGTCTGCACTCAGAACTCAGTGCACAGATTTCAAATTGGGAGCAGCAGCTGTATCCATGCCAGCACAGCCACTGCATCCCAATTGACATGAATAGGACTGCCTGCATGGGAATGTACGGGACACCTTTGCATCTCTGTGCAAGCAAACATGGCCCTCACGCAGGCATACACTGTTGTACGCCTGCACGAGTGAGGCCTAAATATTGGTCTATAATAAAATGTGGTCAGAACGTTGGACTTCGCTTTTAAACACGTTTTATTGCCATCTGTATCCTTGCCGGAAAAGCCCAGACAGACATAAAATTATGTTTTTATTGATGTGCTTGTGTTCCTGTTGAAGAAATTTCCTGCCTTGAAGACAACTATTATTTGAACAGGAAGGGAGGGAAATACTTCCCTAGATGGACACAGGCAACTGCTTATCATATATTTTGATTAACATAAATTTTATTTAAGAAAAGGGGGGGGGGGGGGTGAACTTATGCGCTATGCAGTGTATGATTAATAATGTGAATGATATACAAAAATATGACCAAAATGTGTGCAGTGAAAATGTATAAAGCTGCCAACTCCTGTAGTGTTACCAGATATTAAAGAGGAAGTAATCCCTGCAAAGGTAAAGCATAATGAGCCCATTATGTGTCACTTACCTGACACAGGAGCAAGCGATGTCACCGCTGTCACCTGTAGCACAAAGCGTCCATCTTCTTCCGGGTATCGCTGCTCCAGCGATGTGAGTGGCCAGAGCAGCGATGACGTCACTTCCGCACATGTGCAGGGGAGCCGCCACTAATGGCATATCGCCGTCAGCAGCGGCATGCTCAGTGCGCCTGCGCTGTAGACCGCGGTGATTGTCTTTTTTGCAAATTTCTCCTAAACCGTGTAGGAGATATTTCATGGTCAAAGTGGTCTGTAAGGGTTTACAACCACTTTAAAAGTATAATAATATATGGAATGGAGTGGTGCTAAATAAAACAATAACCAAATTAAACAGCAAAAAACATATCATATAGTAAAGTGAAAACATACCAACATAAAGTAACATGTTAAGGAAAATATCCACAATAACGGATGTTGCAAGAGTGCTGTGCAAACAAGTGAATAAACACAATACTTTGAGTTCACTGGTGAAATGTATAATAGTGCTTCCCAATAACCATCCAGGTGAAATATGAGCAATCACATATTCCAGTGCTCAATGCAAGACAAACTCCACCATGGCCGCTCACCTTTAATCAAAAGGTAACACGCAAAAACTGCAAACTCGATCTCCATATAGTAGATGTGACTCAATAGTTGGTAACAATCAATAAATCGGCTTACACATGTAATAAGAATAATAATCCTCATGGTGTAGTATTAACAGTAACTCTTGATTGAAATGAGCGGCCAGTGCACATGGTGGTGGCGTTTGTCTTGGATTGAGCACTGGAATGTTCACCTTTATCGTTTTTGGGAAGCATTATTATACATTTCACCAATGAACTTTAAATATTGTTTTTTTTTCACTTGTTTGTACGGGACTCTTGCAAGAGCATTTATTGTGCATATTTTCCTTGAAATATTACTTTATGCCTCTATCTTTTCACTTTACTATATGCTATAGTTTTTTTTATCGTTTTATTTGGTCATTGTTTTATTTAGCACCGCTCCAGTTTTTTTTTTTATCTCTTACTTACTCACAAAACTATAAAAACAAAAATAAAAAAAAGGCTTCAAAACAATCAGATATATATTTTTTTATTAATACGAATCACAATTCAAACAATTCTGCTTACAAAACACATACAACTCTGTTAAAGCTCATTAAACCAAACAAGATTACAAAAAAAAGTAAAATAAAAAAACTTCCAGTTAAAGGCAAATTGGCCTATTTTAGTGCAAGTACAGATGGAGGTGAGCTCAGATGTACAGCAATGTACAGCATCCTCCTCCCCGTACTACAATAAATATTCTCAAGGAGCGTACAGTACACTCCCGGTTATAATCCTTTAGAGGTAACGTAAGGTTTTCACACAGATAATAGTTATGCTGTGCATTCGTCTATTGCTTTTCCGGTGTGTAAACGTGACTACAGAAAACATAAGTAAAATGCCAGTATTTCTTATTGGTGCAAAATAACACCGTCATATAGAAGATACTTAATACTTCTAGTCTGTGTCAATCCTGCAGTGATAGGTTAATTGGTGTCCACTGAAAATGAACCCTATTGTGTGTGAAGGGACATTAGATTGTAAGTTGCTTTGGGGACAGCAAGTTAAAAGAATGGTTTGTTTCTTTCGTTGAGTCCTGGTTCAGAAAAAACTTGAATGGGAACTCTCAGCACAGGTTCCCAACTGCTCACCCTACACAGGATATAAAAAGGTATATGGAAAAAGCCAGTATGCTTGGCTTTTCATTGCCACAGACCCAAACGCTGCATCCACGAAAGACCAGGTCAGTCAATTAACTTCCACCAATGGGTCCCCCAAAACACAAGAGCATTTTCGGCTATGCAGAATGTTACCTAGAGTAACGCAGATGCTTCTGCGTTAAAAGCCTGTGCAATTCCATTGCTTGAAGGAAATCATTTAAGTACTTTGTTAGGTGACCCAACTACAGCCTCTGACAAAATTTTCATGTCAGACACACTTCCAGATGTGTCCGCTGCCTTGGTCCTCTGCCATGCACTATCAATCCTCTCGCTGACCACTAGGTCTCCATCCTGTCCTGTAATGAAGTAGGGGTTGTTAGGAGATACCACAGGGCACAGCGGAAGACGTAGGCATCCAAAACACCTAGGAGTGTTGTATGTGGAAGATTCTGCCAGTGGCTGTAGCTAATCAACAGACCAAAGCAAGGACCCACTGCCCCATAGAGAGGTAAGCACAATGAGTCTTCTTTTGCAGAAGCACTGTAGGCCAATGTTGTATAAATGTTGAAATTAATGAATTAGTATTATTTATGAATTACGATAGAAGACACCAAGTGTTTCTTGCTTTAATCTGCAATTTATGAAGTCCAGTCCTTTAGGCCTAGTCACACAAGTGAAATTTTTAGTTGGCCTGGGCCAACTACAGGACTTTAAGGCAAGCACTTAATGAATCACTGCCTTAGGCCCTACATATCAAGTTTTTGTATGTGGATTTAGATACAAATTTACAGAATGAACACTTCTGTGTTCTGCTTATATTGGACCAGAACAACCTCCCTCTCAATCATTTTACCCCAGAGGAACCCTTGAAAAAAATAAATACATTTCAGGAGAGAATACCCCCTTACCTTGGTGGCCAGTGGGACGTATGCCCCCATTGCAGAAATGTTCAGAATGCTACCCTTACAGACATAAAAAAAACAAAAAAAACAAAAACAAACAATGGCATCATGCTGCTGGCTCTGCCAATTGGCATAGGACAGAGAATGATGCAGGCACCATCAGATGGAAGGTCAATCAGCCACAGCTTGAGGGACCTTCTAGCAACTTCTGAAGGAACTCTAGTTGAGAACGGTTGGTCTAGAGCAGGGGTGTCAAACTGTGGTCCTCCAGCTGTTGCAGAACTACAAGCCCACCATGCCTTTGGGAGTCATGCTTGTACCTGTCAGTCTTGCAATGCCTCATGGAACTTGCAGCTTGGAAACAGTTGAAAACCCGCAGTTTGGACTAGAGGCAGCTGAACCAGTTCACAGAAACTTGTGGGATTTGTATATTAGTGGTAGGAATGGGGGTAAATCTTGTGTTTGCCTGTTATAACCAGTCAAGTTTTACCTTTTATTCTTTTAAATGGTAAATATTTTCAAGAGCTAAAAAGGCAATATGATAAAAGTTATTCTTTTTTTGGAGAAAGTGAAAAAAAATAAAAAATGATTATGCAAACATACAAGGCACTAAATATCTCCCCTTCATGCTTATTCACAGATTAAAGCGTTATTTCAACTTTTGTAGCCAAGTTGTGATAACACCCAATTTATTTTAGCTACATGTTCCCATCTAGCTATCATAACCTAAAGTTATATTAAACCCAAAATCAAACATTTTAGCTTACCAATGCTTCGATGTTATGGCTGCAATAGGTTTTTTTTTTTTTTACTTTTTAATATCGGGCGATCTGGCCAGTAAGTCCGTTTTTAAAAATAAGCTCTCATCCAGATACATCAGTTACATAGATAAGACAAACCATTTAACACTGACAGGGGTGTTTACAATGACCAGCTTTTATTTCTGTAAAACTTTCATCTGAAAAGGATAAAACCATTTGCTGTAACTGTTTATAAAGTGTAAGCTGGAGGCTATAATTTGTTGATATATCTAAATCTGCTGGTACATCTAACACTCCCTCTCCTCAAACTTACAATGCTGCTGCCTAGAGGTGCCCCTGTGTGCCTTCATCTAGAGTGGAGGCACTAATACAGGAGGTGAGTTACTGGCCAGATCACCAGGTTTAAAAAAAAAAAAAAGGAAGAAAAAGGAATGCAGCCACATGTAAGGATTAATAAGCTGCAATTTATTGCATTTTTTGTTTAGGGTTGAAAATATTTATATAATAAATATTTTATATTAATATATGCTGCTAACATTTTTTTACATTTTTACTTGCTGAAAACATTGTTAACTTCCCAGCCCTATCGTTCACATAAAAAAGGGTTAAAGATCTCAAGGCTTGGGAGGTACAATGTGTATGTAGATTGATGCTCCCCCCCCAACACTGCAGACTATTTAAAACAATTGACACTGCCTATAGGGTCCTATGTATGAACCTTCTCCAAAGAGTCAACAAAAAAAGGTAACATTTGGTTAATTATCATTAAATATGCTGTGTGAATGGGAACACATTTAACATATATTAAAGTATATTTCAGGTGACTATTTTTGTTCCATGTAGGTAAAACTAACAGAAAATTGCACCCCCTCTTCAGGTTATTACAGGAGTTGTAAAGCTTCTTTTTTATTTTCTAAATAGGTTCCTTTTAAGCTAGTGTATTGTTGGTTCACTTACCTTTTCCTTTGATTTCCCTTCTAAATATATTTTATATCTTTGTCCTAACTTCTCTCTTCTTGTTTCTCCTCAGTAAACTTCACACCATCATCTGAGCGGTGTTTAGTCAGCCAGAACAGCTTACTGAGGAGGAACAGGAAGTGATAAATTAAGACAAAGGAAAAAAAAAGACATTTAGAAGGGAAATCGAAGGAAAAAAAAAAAAAAAAAAAAGGTACATGAACCAACAATGCACCAAGTTTAAAGGAACCTATTTAGAAAATAAAAAACGAACCTTTACAACCCCTTTAAGAAAACCCATCATCTTCATAACCATCAATTCTTTTACTGGGAATCAGTTACTCCCTTTCTCAGCCATTTATTTGGATAATCAAACACTCATGAGAAAGCAGCCTATTGGTGGTCTCCAAACCAATGACATCATCCTGACACAAAATGGCTGTCTTTACTGAGCGATGACAGACAATTTTTAAAGACTTATTGGCACAATACACCTGAGTATAGATTAGTTATTCTAGCAACAAGACATTTACATATAAATATAAATCTGAGGTACTTGAATGCTTAGTGGTAGGTTTGTTTAGATCACTCCTTGGGAGGGGAAAAATATAAAAGTTTCTTTATATTAAAATTCATGCTTCTATAGTTCAAGGATCATGTCAGAATTCTCATACAATAATCATGCCTGTAAATATAAAGAAGACCATTGTACATTTATTTTTATATTTCTTTATGAAGCTTCAGGTAAGACCATTTCTGGATGAACTTCATCTGCAGTCAATAGGATCCCAATTTTAAATTTCCCTTTCAAGAAAGGAGCCAATTGGCTGATGAGGGAAACATCTAAATAATTTTTTTGGCAACATGCATGAGGCTCATTTAAAATGCAGTGAATGCTGAGTGAATGTAAGGCTTCATGTACACATAGCCTATTATGACTGCTGGCCACAGGAAAACGCAAAGCTCGGAAAAATCTATTTTGCGGCCGACAGTCAAAACGTTCCTATCCTGTACACGATTCTTCTGTTGAACCTCCCCTAACCGCAGCAGCTCCTAAACAATCCTAAAAGCCTATGTGTACATGGACACATAGGCTTTTATGGAGTCAAGTTTAGGGGCTTTGAAAAAAAAAAAAAAAAAAAAAAACACACTAAAAAGCCCCTAAACTCAGGTTTAGGCGCTGTAGTGTATATGAAGCCTTAAAAAGGGTCAGTGTGTGCTATAATGCAGTAAAGCCAGCTATAAATGGATCGAAATGCTGCTGAATCTGCTAAATTTCGATCCACGTATGGGCAGGCTGGTTGTACCAAAATTGATTAAATCGATCAACTGATATAACCAGCCTGTTGGGTTTTTCTTTTTTTTTTTACATACGATTACTGCTAGCAGCTATAGCTAGTACTAGTAATCATTGTATCCTGCTGGCTAGAAAGGCCCTCTATGACCCCCACTGGCAAAATACAATCAACTAATTTTTTTCCTTTCCTCCCCGTTGTGGAAGGAAAGAACATTGTATCATCTATAGCAGTGTTTCCTAACTCAAGTCCTCAAGGCGCCCCAACAGGTCATGTTTTCAGGCTCTCCATTATTTTGCACAGGTTTCACTGCATAGTAATTACCACAGCAGTTTCATCTGAGGGAAATCCTGAAAACACGACCTGTTGGGGCACCTTGAGGACTGGAGTTGAGAAACACTGATCTATAGCCTGCTTAAGACTTTTGAGTGATGCCTGATATAATCAGTCACCCTCTGGTCTCATATCTCCCCCTCCATGTTCCCCAGATCTGTTCTTGCACATCTTGGAATGCTAGCAGTACCAACCTCTTTTTTGGAGTTCTAGAAAGTTAAAATTAAAGCTCATAAATGAGGACAAAAACTCCTTGTAATGGCTGGTGTCGATGTTCAGAGCTGGAAACTACGTCCAACACCAAGAGATGCAATAATGCAATATACCAGCTTCTAGAAAAAAAAAAAAAAAAAAACATGAGTTTTAGGTGGACTGGTCATCTAAAAATATGCACCTCCTCAGTCTACGACAGTAATATTACATTTCCCCTATAGAACACACACCATGTAGCCAAAAACTTGTGGACCGCAGACCAGAACACCTAGCTATATGTGGACCCCCAGCTAAAATTATTTCCAGTGAAGGGTACTGTAAATGCTAGAGCATACACAGACATTTTGGACAATTATGATTTTCCAATCTTGTGGCAACAGCTTGGAGTAGGCCCAGCATGACCATGCTTCTGTGCACAAACCAACTCCATAAAGACTGGAATCTATGGTTCAGTGTGGAGAAATCCAAGTGGGTTTACACAGAGACTTGAGCTCATCTCTACTTGGGATGAATTGGAACGTTGACCAAGTAAAAGACAGATTTTTTAGGTTTAACATCAGTACTTGACCTCACAAATGCAGTTTTGGCCGAACGGGCACAAATCCACAACACTTGAGGTCATCCAAGAGTGGAGGCTGTTATAGTCCAAAGGGGGGAAACTTCATATTTATGCCCACGAATATAGAATTACGCTCATATAGATGTGGTGGTCAACTGAAATATTTTGGTAATATAGTGTAGAAACACCACCAAGACTTCTGCATTACCATAGTACAACTTTGATTATTGACCCCTGTAATACACAAACCTAAAATTAACCAGCCTAGTATTAGAATTACATTTGTCTGATATTAATTTTCTTCTACCTCTAGGGGGTATGCATGACTTCTTATTCCAAGTCCTAACTGCTTGGTTTTATTATACAGTAATAAAGTAAACCTCTGTTTTGTCAGTGCCCTTTGAACTTTGCTTTAAGTCTGCAACATGTCCGGTTTTATTCAGAGATCTTCTAAAAGAGGATTTCACTGGAGTAGATGTTGACATTACCACCGGATTATTTTGTACTGTTGCCTAGACGTTGCCAAGACCTTTTATATATCTATTCCCTGTAGAAATGAGTAGAAATCTCTTTGGAGTGCATTTACAGAATACAAAAATAAGTCTATCATTTCAGCTACAGATATTTACGGTCCGAGAACCAATACAGTGACGATCCACTATAGCAGTCATCAGGCACCAAACAGTTCTCTGGTTGTCACCTCGGACCTCCTGAAGACCGACAGAAATGTATATTTTTACAGTTCATGAACCAATCAAATTCAACTTCATCTTCTTCTGGTTGACAAAGTTAAGAGTTAATATTTAGTGGTTGTTAGTGGGTGGATGCATACAGGCAGACTCAGACATCAGACTCTATTCCTGGATAACACCTGCAACAGCCTTTAGAGGCAAACGCAATCTCGGGTCTGTCCAGAAGAACATCAGCTGAACTGTTCCATTCACTGATAACGTCTTCTACACGGCTGATGTAGAGGAGGGAGAGAAGGACTCCAAGGAACTGCCAAAAAAGGAAGAGAACAACGCAATGAGTGTGGATAAGAGCACAAAGCGTGCACTGTTATTTACAGATGTCCGAGTGGATCGCACCAGCAGTTGAGGTTATTGGCCAACACTGGGGCATCTTTTAGGGAAGACAATAGCGTTCTCCAGAGCAGCGCTACAAGACACTCTTAAAAACCCAACTATGTATTCAATTAAAAAGAAAATCATCCTATTCATATATAAAAATGCTTTATGGGGAGCAAACTCTGGTTAGGTTAACGCAGGCACAATTAGCATCCACATTACCCAGTTATACAGTGCCTTGAAAAAGTATTCATACCCTTTCAAGTTTTCCACATTTTGTCATGTTACAACCAAAAATGTAAATGTATTTTACTGGACTTTTAGGTGATAGACCGACACAAAAATGGAAAATAAATGGCGTTCAAATTTACTCTGATAACCCCCAACTAAAATCTAGTTGAACCAATTGTCTTCAGAAGTCACCCAATTAGTAAATAGAGTTCACCTGTGTGTAATTTAATTGCAGCATAAATACAGCTGTTCTGCAAAGCCCTCAGAGATTTGTTAGAGAACCTTAGTGGACAAACAGCACCGTGAAGGCCAAGGAACACACCAGACAGGTCAGGGATAAAAGTTGTGGCGAAGTTAAAGCAGGGTTAGGTTATAAAAATATATCCCAAGCTTTGAACATCTCACAGAGCACTGTTCAATCCATCATCCGAAACAGGAAAGAGTATGGCAGAGCTGCAAACCTACCAAGACATGGCCAGCCACCTAAACTGACACGCTGGGAAAGGAGAGCATTAATCAGAGAAGCAGCCAAGAGGCCCATGGTTACTCTGGAGGAGCTGCAGAGATCCACAGCTCAGGTGGTAGAATCTGTCCACAGGACAACTATTAGTCATGCTCTCCACAAATCTGTCCTTTATGGAAGAAAGGAATCCATTGTTGAAAGAAAGCCATAAGAAGTCCCATTTGCAGTTTGCGAGAAGTTATGTGGGGGACACAGCAAACATGTGGAAGAAGGCACTCTGGTCAGAGAAGACCAAAATTTTACTTTTTGGCAAAAGCGCTAAGCAGAAAACGAACACTGCACATCACCCTGAAAAACACTATCCCCACTGTGAAACATGGTGGTGGCCAGGGAAGCTGTTCAGAGTTGATGGGGATGGATGGATGGAGTCAAATAAAGGGCAAACTTAGAAGAAAACCTATAATGCCCCATACACACGGCCGGACATTCCAACTAAAAAAGCCAGATCGGATTATGTTGTCGGAAAATCCGATCGTGTGTGGGCTCCAATCTAACTTTTTCCGTCGGAATTTCCAACCGAAAAAGTTTGAGAGCTGGATCTAAAATTTTCCGACAACAAAATCCGATCTGACTTTTTTCCCCAATTGTGTGTAGAGAATTCCGGTGCACAAAGTGGCACGCATGCTCAGAAAAAATTTGGAGATGAAAGCTATTGGCTACTGGCCTCTACGTTGTCCCATTGTACGTTTTGTACATCACCTCGTTCTGAATGATCGGATTTTCCGACAACTTTGTGCGACCGTGTGTATGCAACACAAGTTTTGACCAAAATCCGTCGAAAAAAATCTGACGGATTTTGTGGTCGGAATGTCTGACCATGTGTATGGGGCATTAGAGTCTGCAAAAGACTCGAGATTGGAGTGGAGGTTCACCTTCCAGGAGGACAACGACCCTAAACATACAGTCAGAGCTACAGTGGAATGGTTTAGATTAAAGCATATTCATGTGTTAGAATGGTCCAGTCAAAGTCCAGACCTAAAGCCGATTGAGGATCTGTGGCAAGACTTGAAAGACTTGTAGCTGTAATTTCAGTGAAAGGTGGTTCTAGAAAAGTATTTACTCAGGGGGGCTGAATACAAATGCACTCCACACTTTTCAAATTTTTTTTTTTGCAAATAAATTATAGAGCGGGGTACCAAATACAATGCAACACCCATGCGCATGCATCATCAGTTTTCACCCAAATGCCAAAGAGTAACATCCTCCCACGTGCGTGCATCTGAGGAGGGGGGGGGGGGGCTGTGACCGCTGTGTGCCTTGGACACCTATTTTAATTTGGGTGCCTCTTACAACCATCTTGTGGACCTCCCATACAGTCAGGGGGTTGGCAACTGAGGCTTTGTTGATGGAGAAATACTCCTGCAACATGGCTAGTACCTCTGAGCGGGTCTCTTCTGATTGCAGCAGAGCCTCATTTAGTTTCCACGAAGGAGGAGTCTGGGTCACCAGGCCCAACTGAAGTGTCAGGTGCATCGGTGCATGGTCCGGGAAAGAGATGGCGTCGATGGAGGTGGACACCACCCTAGAAGTCTTTATGTGACAGCAACAAATAGTCAAATCTCGTATAGGAGTGATGGACTTGGGAGAAAAATTAATAGTCCCGATCCTGGGAATGTAGCAGTCGCCAAGGGTCTATCAGACGCAGAGTGTGGAGATCTGCTTTCATCCACTTAAGATGCACAGATGAGAGATGGGAGGAGCCGCGTGAGGCGTTCAATGATGGATCCATCCTAAAATTGAGGCCCCCCCCCCCCCCGAAAATGAGCATCCCCTCTGAGAACTCCAGCAGCTGAGGTAGCAGCTTCCGCAAGAATTGCAGGTGATCCACGCTGGGGAAGTATACATTAGCAAAGGTGACCTGAACGGCAAACACCCTCAGGAGAAGGAAGCGTCCCTGTGGATCCACCCGCTGAGCATCAAATGTCCACATTACCAACTTTGCCAGAAGGATGCTGACCCCCTTGAACTTGGAGTTGGGCGATGTGCTGTGGTATGCCACCGGGAATGCCCCATTGGTCAATTTAGGAATACGCTCACCATGGAAGTGCATTTCCTGTAAAAAGGCCATTTGAGTTCTGCCTTCGCGCAAGTCAGCTAGGAACTGCAAGCGCTTTTCTGGTATATTGGAGCCACGTACATTGAGGAAGGTGACCTTCAGGAGACCCATAATGCCATTTAGCGTGGTGGCGACCACTGTTATTAAAATTAAGAAAGTAGTGGTCTCTGGCCAGGAACCTCACCCTGTTGAGGTGGCAACACCACTGGAAAGAGAAAGGGACAATGGGAGGGATAGAAGAATAGGAGAAGGAGAGAAAATTAAAAACAAAATATATAAAAGGGGGAAGGGGGATTAGTCTTCAAATGCAATTACTCTATGGACCCCTGATTAGCACTGGTGGTGCCCTAGCGGGGGGCGCTCTAATTGGGGTAAAGGTTGCTATAAACCAAGCAACGGTATAACAGGTTAATGGAAACACAAGAATCATTATGTTAGGAGATAAGGGCAGTGAGAACCATGTAAAAGATAACATTAGGACCAACTTAACGGCCATATATGAACAGCTCTTATTAACAACTGGTGCTTATGCAGCAAATAATGAGGTTTAGCTTCTGTAGCTGCACAGTGTTGATGCACCGGAAGGGATCCCCGGGGCGAAAGGACTCCACGTGCATGACATGCACCAACAGGTAGCGTATGCACAGAGATCCTGCGCCCCAAGCACCAGGACCGGGGCACCATTCTCACGTGAAAGTAAACACTTGCTGTATTAAGGAGAAAAAAATAAGGTTAAGAATGCAATGACAAGACGAGGCACATTGGTAATGACCTTATGTGAACCAGATAGGCTTTTCTGCCAGACAGGCCCCACTATTTCCCCGACACGGGGAGGTCAGCACCCAGAAAAAGGGCCTCTCCGTGGTGCAGTTAAGCATAGCCCTTGTACCCACCGCACGCCACGAAGGAATGCAGGTTGGGGGGGGAAATGGCAAGCAGGGCTACCTGAGTCAACTCATGTTGCAGCCCAATACCATATAGAGCAAAATTGCCCCCCGCCCCATCAAAATAAACCCTCCCTGCAAAAGTCGCGCAAGCAAAGTCAACAGCAACGTGTCCCATAGTTGGCCTGGATCTTGAGAGTGGTCAGGTCTGTTCCAAAAGGGGCCATAAAAAGGGAATACTGCATAGTCTTACCAGTCCGTGGAGTAGGGGAAGCGGTCAGGCCTCAGATGACGTTAGATATGATTTGGCAGCCTTGCGATTGGGGCACGTGAACGCAATCGTCTGACCCATTGTTACCTGGGCAAAGGTGGGCCAGGGGTCTCTTGTGAGAGCAGGTAATCAAACCAGTTGGGGACACTGACAGTTGGCTTGGCGATGAAGCTAAACAGGTCCAGGAGTTGGTCAGGTGGAACTCTGATCCTTGCTTCCTGACGATCAGGTGGAAGTGGTATGTGGCTTCATCTTCCCAGATCACCTCCAGCAGCAGTCGCAGTAGTCCTTGCATGACATGGGTTTAAGTGGAGATCTCAGGAAAAAAAAAAGGTAAAAAAGTGAACCCCGCAAAGAAGATCACGTGGGAGATCCATGATGCTGAGGGTGGGGCCCTTGGGCCCGGTACACGGTGGACCCTATCTAATTCCAGATCAGCGGTAGGTGGCTTACCCAGGACCTGGTTCAGGATAGCTACAACATTAGTGCGGAGATCTGGACCCATGGTGGTCTCTGGGATGCCTCGGAGGCAGAAGTTATTCCGTCGGCTCCTGTTCTTGCCGTAGTCAAGCTGCAGTTGGACATCCACAAGCTGTTGGCGGAAAGCCCTGTGTTATGTCTCCAGGGTAGTGATGTGAGCATCAGTGGTGGCACTGGACGATTCCATCACTGTTACCCTCTCCTCCACTGTGTCGACTTGCTGTCTCAAATCATGTAGCTCCCTTGTGAGAGTGTTCACTAAATCGAGGCTGCCATGGCATTTAAAGTCCTGCTTAGTGGGCAGACCTGGGACCATATCCCTTAGGGATCCCTCTGTGAGGTCACTCGTTCCCCCTGCACTTTCAGCGTTTAGCTGTGTGCCTGTGAAAGGGATGGCAGGGGACTGTATTGGGGAGTGCACCCTGTGGATGAGGGGGAGAAAACCCTCCTCCATTGCTGCGGTCCCCACCTGTGTGGCCTTCTTACTTGATGCTGCGGCGCTCGCCGGAGGAACTCGTGGCGGTGCCATCTTGCTCCATGCGGCCAGCAAGGAGACGGGGTGCTGCTATAGGAAATAATGTGTAATTTCAGGTCCTCTGTTCCTCAGAGTGATCTCCTGGCTTGTCTGGAGTGCACTACGGGTGGTTCTCAGCCCGTTCCTGTGCAGAGCTCCTGCCAGTGCATCCTCACACTGCCATAGTCAAGCCACGCCCCCAACTTAATTTAGTTTATATTAAGTGAGCACACCACAGTGCAGGGACGCGCATAGTACGTTTGTACTTTAATTTTCCTGGGTATACACTTTAAAAAAAAAAACACTAAATAAATAAAGGCGTGTCATGCAGGAAAGAGACCTTTCATTTTCTCATGTACCCCAGAAAGACTGCCCCTCTATTCTGAATAATGGTCACAACAGGTCACCCCAATGCTTGTAAATTGTTACTCTGTACCACTGAATTATTACACATATTTAATGTGGTGACTATACAGACTTACCTGTGGAAGAAGAATTCCTAGCAGTGCCCCAGCCATAATAGTGTAATTGTCCAAAAACCACATAATGACGGCATTTGTACAACCCCTGGGATAGATGATCCTCTCTGCTTCCTGTCTCTGAAGATGGGAATAAAAAAAAAAAAAAAAGGAACATATCAGCAATGTAGGAAGAAAGGAGTTAATTGACTAAAGCTTTTGAAAGACCAGCTTATGATGCCCATCTCATCCAATACAATTCTCCCTTAAGCATTTGCCTACTGGGCACTTTTACTCCCTTCCTGCTCAGGCCAATTTTCAGCTTTCAGCACTGTTGCACTTTGAATGACAATCACGCAGTCATGCAACACTGTATCCAAACAATTTCTCTTTCCATGATGTGTGCTGATGAGGCTGCACTGGTGGGCACAGATTGGCAGCACTGATAATCAGGACACCGATTATCATTGTACTACAGTGGTGTATTTTGCTTCTCTAGACACGACTAAATTTCGGGGATCTTCCCCAACCCACCCCCTATGTAAATTTTCACCACCCCTTCCAGTTTAAGACATGCCCATTCATCTATAAACGCCACCCTTTCCTTTTTTAGGCGCCACCTTTTTCTATTAGATGGCTGAGCATTTTCGTCGGCCCTCCCCTTTCTACAGAGCCGAACAGATGAAGCTATAAACATTTCTAAATTAAATGTGAAATATCTGGTGGGCTGTGTGAACTCTCAAGTGGGTGCATGGAATTTTAAGTGGCTATGCAGGGTCTCTGGTGGTGGCCGATATGTGGGGGTCTCTGGTGGTGGGGGCTACGTGGGGTCCAAGCATAAATGATCCCTGGGCCCTGAGATTTAAGGGGTTACATTCTTAGATCTCAGGAGTTAATGCTTGGACTTGTAGTCCTTCACTAATTGGGGGGGTGCCATGTCTTCAGCTCGGAGGGGTTCAGGCTGGGACCTAGCTGTAGTCCTTCACTTTTTGGGGAATCACATCAGCATGAGCCCCTTAGATCTAAGGATGTGACTCCCTCCAAAACTGAAGGATTACAAGTCCCAGCATGAACCCCTGAGATCTAAGAATGTAACCCCTTAGATCTCATGGGTTCATGCCAGGGACCTGTAGTCCTTCACTAGTTGAGGAGAGCAGGGTGTTACATCCTCAGCTCTGAGGGGCTCATGCTGGAACCTGCAGTCACATCCCCCAAAAGCAAAGGACTACAAGTCCCAGCATGAACCCCTCCTCTTTGTATGGGTTTCTGGCTCTGCAGACTGCACATGATGATACGCACTCGGAGAAGATCATAGAAGTGGTGGGTGGACCATCGAGAGCACTTAGCGCGGAGAAGGAGGCAGTAAAATCCTCCTCCACCTTGAAAGCTGGGAGCGCCTCGGGCTCCCTTTGCAGGACGGGGAGTCGCGGCCGTGATGTCATTGGTTGCTGGAAGATAGGCAGCTCTAGAAAGCGGTGGCCAGTAAGAGCCTCATTCATCGGTGAAGATGGGGGCAGAGACGGAGACAGAGCCAGCGCTACAGTGGTCAGTCTGGCAAATCTGTACCTCTGTAGCAGCCTCGTTTAATGGGATGACGGATCGGTGGGCCAGTCCGACCGCTAGTGTCCCTTCTGCGGGCGGGTGGGGGGGAGCAGATACGCCCCTGTGTACATGTCCCTTTTAGGGAAGTCAGTTATCCGCTCTCTTCTCCTCATGCTGTCAGCATTAGGAAAGGAGTGCCAATAACCGGCTTCTATTCACATCAGTGATTGGACACAGCTGATGACATGGTAAAGAGCCGCTCATTGGCAGTGTCCCCTGGGCACAGCGGGCAGGATCACGGGAGGCTGCCATAAGATAGCATCCCAGAACTAGTTGGCTGCGCTGTAGCCGTTAAAGGAGGAGCTCCAGTTCCCTTTTAGAAAAAAAAAAAAATGAAAGTCAGCAACTACAAATACTGTAGCTGCTGACTTTTATTAGGGCACTTACCTGTCCAGGAATCCAGCAATTTTTTAAATCGGCTATCGGGTGCTGAGGCTGCCATCTTGACAAAGGGAAACTGGTGAACTGAGCCCTAAGTGGGAGCAGGTACCTGTCAAAACCAGGTGCCCCCCCCCCCCAAAAAGTGCAGACAAGCAGAGCATTTCAGGGAAAAAAAAAAAAATTATGGTTGCCTGACCTGCATGCACATGTGAAACACCGATATGCGACTCAAAATGCGCAACAAAAAATACAACTGCGTTACGCTTGGCGCATTTTATTATTTTGAATGGGGAGATGCGTTTTAGGTCTGCTTTTTAATAGCACTCCAAAGATACAGCATGCAGGACTTTTCACAATTGCACTGCACCCAAAGTGCATTGGAACTCAAGATTTAAAAAAGGGAAATATTTTTATTGAGTCTTTCTTGAGCTTTTAGCAAAGTAAAAGTGCAGCAAAAACACATCATTGTAAATGGTCCCTAAATGTCTAAAGTTCAACACACTTGTTACAATCTGACTGTACAATCTACCAACAACTTTGGGATGCAGCGGCCTGCCTGATTGGATACAGATTGATGGAATAGTTTTAGTCACCATATTACATTATTAATTGTACAAAGATCATATGGTCTGATTGTAATGCAAATGGTAAGCTTACTTGAAGACAAGGAAGAGAAAGAGATGGCACTATAAATTGGGAAATTAAAAGAAAACATGGAAATAATAGAAACATTAAAAAGTACAAGCTGAAAACGGGAAAAAAAAAATAAAAAAAAAAAGGGAAGAAAAAAAAAAAAATAAATGGACAAGAAAAGCGCAATATGATGGACGATGAACAAAAGGACAAAGTGAAATTTGTGGTTAAATATGTACATTATACTTCATGGCTTGGTATCCACACAATGTGTTCATCACAGTTGTTGTCTGCAAAAAAAGAAAGAAAGAAAAATAAAACTAAGCACTGCTCATACTATTCAAGATGGCTGTATATAATAACCAAATTACACGTCTTAGACCTAAGGATGACCACACACTGAGATTCCATTTATCCACACTATACAGCCCCTGCTAGGGCTATTATATTCTGAGAGCAACCAGAGCCGTCAGAATACCAATCAGTGGCTGCATCCCATTTGATGCAGCTGCTGTTCGGCTGACAATTTTCTGCCGAGCTCCTTCAATTTTTCAATTGAATAAAAACTTAGGTGGGAGGGGGCCAACAGCCCAACAACAAAGCAAATGCTGGCTGGTTCATCCGGAACCAGCTGAAATTCGCACAGTGTATGGCCAGTTTAGGACTTTTCTTGTATTTGTCTCTGGGTGGCTACGTTTGAGAATGCTACATATAAGCTGGTCTTCAGCAATAGGAAAGAAAATCCTATGAATCTAATACTTTTTTTCATGCGCTTCTTTGAAAATGAATCTGATGGGGGTGAGGATGACCATAGAGACGCAGCTCGTGTGTGTAGTTAAGTGGACCTTCTATGGATTCGATGAGTATGTGTTTTTAGCACAGGTCATGAGAACATCCTCACTGGAGTTTAAGCACTCCCATAGGTGTCACCTGCAACTTCAGTAGGCAGCTGAAAGTTGCGAGTCCGAGAAACTTGTATTCCCAGTAAAAGTAGGACTATGGGCAAAACTCAATTTTCATTTTGGATAGAGTAAGGGAGGGTTATAACCCCCGTCAGATTTTTTTCAATAACTGTGTCCCATTGCAGAGAATTCCCTTCACTTCCTGTCCCACAGCCAAATAGTAAGCGATAGGAAATCCCTGCAAATTAAGGGAATCCATTGGGGAACCAAAAATTAAGAAAAAACAGGATACAAATACTATAAATTGAGTGGCAGTTCAGTGAGTAAAAGAAGCATTTGATCCCAAACAAAACATGACTTCGTACTTGGGGGAGAAACCCATACTGGCAAAGCACAGAGACAAGAGATTTCTTGTAGTTGGCTAGCAGGTTTGCATACATCTCAGGAGGGATTTTGGTCCACTCTTAACAGATCTTCTCTAAATCCCTAAGGCTTCTTGGCTGTTGCTTGGAAATTTGTTCTTTTAGCTTCCTCCATAAATTTTCTTCTGGCTAGGACACTCCATGACCTTAATGTGCTTCTTCTTGAGCCACCCCTTTTTTGCCTTGGTGGTATGTTTTGGGTCATTGTCCCATCCATGACCCATCTTCAGTGTTCTGGCTGAGGGAAGGTGGTCTCATTCAAGATGATTTTACAATACATGGTCCCGTCAATTGGCCACTCAATGCAACAAAGTCAGCCTGTACTTTAGCAGAGAAACATCCCCAAGTTTCCACCTCCATGCTTGACTGTAGGGATGGTATTCTTAGGGTGGTAGTCAGCATTTCTCTTCCTCCAAACACGACGAGTCAAGTTAATGCCAAAGAGGCCAATTTTGGTCTCATCTGACCACAGCACTTTCTCCCAAATCCTTCTCTGAATCAATTACATGTGCCTTTTTGAGGAGGGTTCAAGAAGGCACATGTGGCTTGTTTGGCGACTGTGGTCCAAACTGCCTTGAGATCATTCACAAGCCCCTCCTATGTAGTTCTGGGATGATCCCTCACATTTCTCATGATCATCCCTACCCCATGAAGTGAAATCTTGCATGGAGCTCCAGACTGAGGCAGATTAATGGTTATTTTGTATTTCTTCCATTTGCGAATAATCGATCCAACAGTTGCCTCTCTCTCACCAAGATTCTTTCTGGTGGTCTTATAGCCCATTCCAGTCTTGTGCAGGTCTACAATCTTGTCCCCGATGTCCTTTGATAGCTCTTGCCCGTGATGGCGAGTTTTGAATGGAAGAAAGATTCTGTGATGAGGTGTCTTTTATACACAGAACAAGTTGTTAGGAGCACCTTCTTAAAAAGGTCCTACTCCTACTGTAGCTGCTGACTTTTAATATATGGACGCTTACCTGTCCAGTGAGCCCATGATGTTGGCACCCCAGCCGAGTTTTGGATCAGCTGTCAGGTGCTGCTGCCATCTCCATTAAGGGAAACCGGCAATGAAGTCTTTCGACTTTGCTCCGCTAACTGGTCCGGCAGCGAAGAAAGGCGGAAGGCCAAACTTCCACGGCGCCATCTCCCAGAAGTGGGGGAAGGGTACCGGTCAAAAACAGGTACACGCTCCCCGCCTCCCCTTAGAAAGGTGCCAAATGGGGGGGGGGGGGGGGGGCAGATGAGCGGAGGTTCCACTTTTGAGTGGAACTCCGCTTTAAATTGACAGGACTAATCTGTGTACCATATGAGCACATACTGCAGCCAGTCTGTGGGAGCCATAATTATTGTTGGTTTGTAGGGGATCAAATACTTATTTTGCTCACTGAACTGCAACTCAATTTATATCGCGTTTTTTTTCAGGACTTTCCATTGATATTCTGTCTATCATTTAAAATGCACCTATGATAAACATTATAGACCCTTAATTTCTTTGCAAGTGGGCAAACATCCAAAATCTGCAGGGGATCAAATTATTATTTTCCCCACTGTACATGGTTGTTTCCTTACCTTATTAGAGATGCAACACGTGTAGGGGACACCACAGGCAAGAGGCCCTGGAGCTGTACAAGAGTGGTATTCGTTCTTCTCCCAGTCCATGTATTCCTCTCCTCCACAACACTTGAACTGGAGATAAATATTTCAAGGTCAGTACAGATTAGAAAAAAAATAAAAAAATAAAATAAAATAAACCCACATCACACTGAATTTCCCATCCGCAGTAAAGAGCACGGGTGAACGAATCTGCAGTGCCGGTGTTCTGCTGAGAAAGGTCCCCCATCGGATAGTGTCCACCCTGTACTGCACAGGCGCAGCGCTTGCGCAGTACGGAGGACAAAGGAGACGCCGAAAGTCTCCGAACACGAACAACTGTTTATGAGCTGTACACGGCACCTGCACAATTAACACTACATTGTGCCACACGCTCCCGATGCTCATGCAACTATGGAAGGGGCGGGTGTCGGGGCGGATGCATACAGAAGATGGGCAGAGCTCATACGATGGGGGTGTATTTCTCAAAGGGGCGGATCTTTGTTACCTGCCCATCAACATTGAACTACCCGCCCTTATCAGTTTTGACCATCATTGTAAAACTGCAAAGACTTTTAGTTTACACGCTTCTCAATATTACATCCGCCCCTTTGAGAGATGCACCCCCATCATATGAGCTCTGGCCATCATGCGGCCTCTTCTGTGTGCATCCGCCCCTACACCCGCCCCTTGCAGAGTTGCACAAGCATCGGAAACATGTGGCACAATGTAGTGTTAATTGCGCAGGCATTGTGTACAGCTGTTCATGTTCAGAGACTTTTGGCGTTCTTTGTCCTCCGTACTGCGCAAGCGCTGCGCCTGCTCAGTACAGGGCGGATACTATCCGACAGGGAGACCTTTCTCACAAAGACACCCCGGCATCTACAAATTTCATACAGGGATTGCATCCGATTGAGTGCCAGGTGGTGTCAACAGGACCACTCACTCAATGAATTTCATATGACTTCAGGTCCATTCACACCACAATGTGTGCATTGAGCTTAGTGTAAAAAAAAAAAAACAAAAAAAAAAAATAAAAAAAAAAATAAATAAAATAAAACCCCACACACAATAAACCCCCCAAAAAACAGACACACACACCAAGCTGGTTGTACAGAATTCGAGAGATCAAAAAAAAAAAAAAAATAATAAAAAAAAAAAAAATCCATCTCAAAAAATCGCTGTGTTAAATGCCACTGACAGACAGCACTGGGTCCCAGTATGATGGAATCTGAGTAGAATGTTAGCTGATGGATTGTTACTGAAGTTAGCGTGTCATGTGAAATTTCTCCATCAATGGCACAGAGCGTGCAAATTCTCACCTGTTTCTGTACGAAGTCCATGATATTTTTGAAGTCAAGGTCATCGTAGTAATTCCGTATTCCGCGGCGAATGTTGCGATTTAGGATATCCATGGTCTGGGGAAGGAACAGGTCACATATTCCGTAGTTATAAGATGGGAAAGGCATAAGGTAATGCTTTTATGGGAGACAGGAAATGCACCACAGAGCAACAGACTAGTTTGCAAAACGAGCAGCAATTCAGTCAGTGAACGCCTTACAAAGTATATCGATGATCAAACTGTAAAAATCACATTTCTTTCAACATCGTATTTCCATTATTTTTAGCCTACGCCTATTATTCTGGACAATCTTTAAGTTTGTAAACTTAGTGGCTATACACACCCACCCACACTTACTTGTGAGTAGGCACTGCTGTGTCACACATTTCACAGAGCCAGTGTGTTCTTGATGATGCCCTGCGGGAGGGCAAAACGTTGACACTGTTTCCGGGAATACTGACGTCAGTTGCGGTCGCTTGGAACGCACGCTACCAACGATGGTTTCATACGATCTGTTCCATGCTTTTTTTTTTTTTTTAAGGTTAAATTTTTTATTCTTTTTTTTTATAACAAATAAACAAAGGTAACAGTCTACATCTGTATACAACATGTTCATAACTTTACATCCAGGCATCGTCACTGGTATTCACAGACCAGTGTTGCTTAGTCACAATATTCAAATAACAGCATTTTCATCCCACGGCTCTACGTAGGTATCAGCATACTCCATTCAAATTCTTCACCAATACCGACATGTTTTAAACAAAATAGAATCACCATCATGTGCAGGATCTTGAGCATTACCTAGTCCCCCTTACTTTAATAATTGTCTACTCCTCTTCCCCCCCTACCCTAATCCGTTATGCCATCACACGGAGCGCATTGAATCCAGCCTGCCCATATTTTGTCAAATTTTTTAGTGCTCCCTCTGGCTGTATACGTTAGTTTATACATTGGCAGCGAGCCATTAACAATTTCAATCCAATATTGTAAGGACGGTGGGGTGGCCTCCTTCCATTTAAGAGCAATTGCTTTTTTAGCATAACAGAAAAAGTATTCTAAGTAGAGTCTTCTGAGATGTAGATATACCTTCCTCCTCCAACACCCCTAACAGACACCTGGCAGGAGAATAGATATTAGGTAGGGCTAAAGCATCTTCTAGATATGCGAGGATCGCTCTCCAAAACTTTGCTATTTCCGGGCATAGCCAGACCATATGAAAGAAGTCCCCCACCGCCCCTCTACATCTATAGCACTCAGGGGAGTCCATCCTTCCCATTTTGTGGAGCCTCAGTGGGGTGTAATAGATTCTGTAAAGATGGTGAAACTGTATCAGTTTGTCTCTAGCCGAGATCACCGACGGGAGGGCTGTCTCCAAGACCTCATCCCAGGACTCCTCTGTGATGGACGGAATGTCCGACTTCCATTGTGCGGACACCCTGCCCATCCTGACAGAGGAAGGCGCCATTAAAGCCAAATAGTACCTAGATATGAGCTTGGTGTGGTCCTCCTCCGCTATTAGCTGTTCCAATTTTTAAGGGGTCAGTATCACCTCCTGTCTACCATATTGTGCGCATACAGCATGCCGTAACTGCAAATATCTATAAAAAAAAAATGTATTAGGCAGTTTGTATTCAATTTTAAATTGTGTAAATGATTTGAAAATTCCCTCTTGAAAAAGTTGGTGTGCATACTTAATCCCATATTTCGCCCAACACTCCCCATTCGGTATTTTATAAATCTCCGCCAGCTGGGGGTTATGCCACAGGGGGGCATTGGGCGATTCAGCTAGGCTAGTTCCCTTCATTTTAACATTACAGATATGGAATATTTTATGGGATAGCTTCAGGATATCAGCTCCATGTGTAGGATAGGGGCCATTTCTGTATAGTACATTAATTAGTGCTTCATAAGAGTGGACCTGGGCCGCCTGAGTAGCCACCGAGGCAATATCCAGTGCTGGGAAGCCCCACCAGTGCACATGTGTCAATTGGGAGGCTAGATAATAACCCTGTAGATCTGGCAGAGCCAAACCACCCAATCGAATTGGTAGGTGCAACGTGTCCAGTGACACTCTAGCCGGTTTGGCTCCCCACAGAAAGGATATTAGTATTTTATTGATACCCTGAAATACTTTTTTTAGGGATATAGATCGGTGCGTGCCACAACAGGATATAAAAAGCGAGATAGGTATATATCATCTTATATATATTTATTTTACCCAGAAGGTTGAGGGGCAGGGTACGTCATGTCTGCAGATTTTCTTTCAGTCTCAGCACTAGAGGTGAGATATTGTTTTTAGTGTAATTACTCAATGGTAGCTGCACCTCAACCCCCAAATAACGGAACTGGGAAACCTTCTTTAAGGATACCTCCGGTGGTAAGTCAGGATCATATCCGGGGCATAGCGGGAGAAGCATGGACTTAGTCCAGTTCACTCTAAATCCTGAGTATGCACCAAACCTAGATATCTGATCCAGTGCATTCCTCAATGAGTCCCCTGCATCTGCTAAATAGAGAAGCATATCATCAGCATATAGGGAGGTTTTTTCTTCTGTCATTTATTTTACATCCCTTGATTCCTACGTCCGACCTTAAGCTCGCCGCCAATGGTTCAATAGCTAGGGCAAACAGGGGCGACAACGGACACCCCTGCCGAGTGCCTCTTGTAATCTCAAACGAGTCTGTAATAATATTATTCACTTTGAGTCTTGCCCCTGGCCTAGTGTACAACAATTTCACCCACGCCACAAATCTCGGGCCAAAGCCCAACCGCCCAAGGACCGCTAGCAAATAGGACCAGTCTATTGAGTCAAAAGCTTTATGCGTATCTAGGGACACCCCTACTCGTGTGTCCGGATCCTGGCCCTCCGATTGGAGAATGGTAAAAAGACGCCTAAGATTTATCGCCATTGATCTCCCGGGTATAAAGCCCGTTTGATCCGGATGAATAACAGATGCTATCACCTTATTAAGTCTCAGGGCTAAAATTTTTGCTAATATTTTGGCGTCAACATTAAATCAAGGATATGGGCCTATAGGACTCACACAGCTCATGGTCCTTGTGCGGTTTCGGTATTAACACAATAAGCGCCTCCCTCAAAGATTCAGGGAGCTCCCCCTGTTCCCGAGCAGCTATAAACATATTCAACAGTCTAGGGGCCAGGCTGTCTGCATATGTGTCGTACCACTCAGCCGGAAAGCTGTCCAGACCTGGTGTCTTGTTCGGGCTGAGGGCACGATTTGCAGAGAGCGTTTCCTCGACAGTAATGGGAAGTTCCAGATCCTGCACCGCCTCAACCCCCAATTCTAAGAGCGGGATGGGGGCCATGTAGTCACGCACCTCCTCTTCCCCATAGTCCACCCTAGAAGAATACAATTCAGAGTAAAATTGCACAAACGCATTCACCATTTCTGTTTGTGTGGTACACAGGGTCCCATGCTTTTCATATATACGTGGGATAGAAGCTGGGGTCTGCTGTGAGTGGGCCAGGTATGCCATCAGGCTACTATTCTTATTACCAAATTCGAATATGCGCTGCGCC
This sequence comes from Lithobates pipiens, assembly GCF_037356315.1. Lineage (NCBI taxonomy): Eukaryota > Metazoa > Chordata > Amphibia > Anura > Ranidae > Lithobates > Lithobates pipiens. Next base: position 203,042,534 of record NW_027507685.1, read on the forward strand.
TGGTATAAGAGTTTTTTCCGGGTTTTTTCTACTAATACAAGATCTAAGTGGCGCACCCCTTCCTTCCAACTTCTATATGTATCTGAATTGGGGTTTGCTATGTAGTCCACCTCTGCATCTGTCACTTTCCTTTCCGCATCCAGGAGTTTCCACTGCCTGATCTAAGTTGTTTAATAACCCCAGCAACGGAGCCCCTAAGTGTGGCCTTAAACGCATCCCAGGTGATTCCAACAGACACCTCTGCTCGGTTGTCCACCCAGAAGTCACGAATAGACGTCTGCGTAGACCTCTCGAAACTTTCCTCCTTGAGCCACAATGGGCTCAACCTCCACACCACATACCCTTTCGGTCTCTCCATGTCAAAGGTGACCAGAAGTGGGGAGTGGCCCGAGACAGCACGAGGTAGATATTGGGCCTCCAGCACTCTCGGCAATAACTCATTGGACACAAAACATAAATCAATCCTAGAAAGAGTATTAAACGTGGTGGAGTGACAAGAATAAGCTCTAACATGTGGGTTTTTCCACCTCCAGGCCTCCACCAGGTTATATGACCCAATACACTGAGCTAATGGGGAACCATGTTTAGGCGTCATACCAAATCTGTCTGTATCAGTTGAGAGCACCACATTCATGACCCCAGCAAGAATAATGGGACCCTCTGCAACTCGGAGGGCAGCATCCATTATTATTCCCCATATTTCTATAGTAAAAGGGGGGGGGAATGTACACAGCTATAAAAACGTATACACTCTGTTGTCCAATTCCAATACCAGAACCACAAACCTACCCATAGGATCAGTTTTGACTATCTTGGTATGGCACAGTAAGGTCTTGGAAACCAAGACCGAAACCCCTCTGGCATAATTGGAGTACGTAGAGTGGAATGCCCTGCCCACAAAAGCCCTGTGAAGGGCCAATGTCTTAGATCCCGTCAGGTGTGTTTCCTGGAGAAAGATTATACTTGGGTTATGTTTTTGGATATATTTGAATACTAAGGCATGTTTAATCTTGAAGTTGAGGCCTCTCACATTCCACGATATCAATTTAAGAGATTGCATGGTGAGCGAGTACTATAATCAACAAGTAAGGAGCATGACAGCATCCATGAAGGGTGTGCCTGGGATCCCCATAAAGCAGACAGAGCATCCCCCCCCACCCCCCCCCCCACGCCTCCCAGTGCATTATAGAGCAGTAGTAACAACGCCCCCCAAAATAGGGGAGGCATAATCAAACACCACAATACGAACATGTTATAAAAAAAAGTCACGAGAACCATCTGCAGTAAACCGTGATCCACAACCGAGGATCAGAACTTCCCCCTCCCCCCACCCTGCCCATAGGCCCAAACAACCCACAAGCCTGTACCCCAAACTGCGAACCAATAGACATGTTCACCCCTGAGAGGGGAATACTCCCAGTCCAGCCGGACCGGGCAATCAAGGGTGGGTATGTGTTTCCAAAAGAGCAAAGTACAGACCTCGTCGCTAGCAGGATAACTCCCAGCCTGCCAGGCCGAATCTACAGTGTAATAATTGTAGTAAAAGTGTAGTAATACTTCAAGTGTCAGTACATTGTGAACTTTCTGGTATGCAAGTTGTCAGGTAAACGTTTACTGGATATCTTTCGCCACACTCCGGTTCCACAATATGTATGCCAGTGTTCATCAAGCTGGGCCCAAGGATTCGATCCAGTTGTTAGCCTCCCTGGGTGATGTAAAGAACTGCGTTTTCCCTCCCTGAACCACACGTAATCTGGCCGGGTACAGCATGCTGTATGGAAGGCTGCGTTCCCTCAGCCTCATTTTCACACTTTGAAAGGCTGCCCTCTGCTTCTGTGTCGCAGCCGAGAAGTCAGGGAAAATAGTTATTCGGTTGTTGTTGTACAGTATCTCAGGCATGTTGCGGGCCTTGCGTAATATGGCTTCTTTATCTCTGAAGTAGAGAAAGCGAGCTAGTATGGGTCTAGGATATCTGCCAGGTTGTTGTGCTCTCAATGGGACTCTATGAGCCCTCTCAATAGCAAAGAGGTGAGAGAAGCAGTCTGTGCCAAAGGTTTGCTTAAGCCCGGATAACAGAAAATCTTCTGCCTGCTTTCCCTCGGATTCTTCTGGGATCCCTCGGATCCTTCCCCCAAGAAGCGGAGGTTATTCCTCCGAAGGCGGTCCTCAATGTCCCCCAATTTGGCCTCCTGGGACTTGTAGTCCGCCGCAGTGTCTCTCACCTGCACCATTAATGGATTGAGGTCCTCTTCCACTGTGCTAATGCGCTGCTCTGCCTCACTGACCCTCTGCCTGATTTTCTGGACATCATCTTTCAGTATAGCAAAGTCCACTCGGATGGTTTCTATCTAGGTAGATAGCGCCGCATGGCAGCTTTTAATAGTGTCCATAATTTGAGCCAGCGTGGGTTCTTTTACCTGTGCACCGGAGCCTCCTTCCTCTGCATCAGGTGAAGGGGATGGGAGGGGAGTAGCCAAAGGATCCGTGAGATCAGGCCAGTCTGGATCCCCCTCTGTTCCCAGGTGTCCATTCAGCTCCGCTGCGCTGTGTGTCCCTGCAGCCGCCGGGGCGCCATCTTGGCTGGCCTCGTGTGCAAATCTGGCCAGACGGTCTGCGGGCTTGTCACCAGATTGATTCCACTGCTTAGCGGGGCGAACCTGGTTCTCAGGCTGGAAAGGATAAGGTAAGGATTTTGGCGTGATCAGGAGCTCTCAGGAACAGGTCTTCACATACCGGAAGTCGGACACGCCCCCTGTTCCATGCTTAATGCTTGTTATAATACCTCTTTGTGTAAGGACCCATCTTTTGTTTAAATAAATCAATTTTAGGATCGTACTTCACTATTAGTTCTATTTTTACTTCTGGGTACATGTCTATCTGGCTCAAACTCTTCATTGAGGAATCCTGGATCTGCTGACCTGGCTTTCCACACACACCATCCTAAAAGACATCCATACCAAGCCTAAACCGACCCACCAGACTGAAAAGCTGGGGGGGGGGGGGGTTGGGGTCACGTGGATCTGGTGAGTGTGGACACATAAGAGGGTGTTGTGCACCTGACGTTTTTCAAGCATTTTTCTTCTGTTCACTTTGGATTGAAGCACCCTTTTATTCAGTATGTTTGCAAGCACTGTATTTATGTGTGTTATAGTGTGTTCCATCAGATTAGGCGACCCGTCAGATTTCTTAATGGAAGTGACGTTACGTCATGGCCATCTTGGTACACCCTCAGTCGCCCACACTAAACCTACAGTTTAAAGTGGCCAAGCGGATGTGTCTGGGTTTGTGTCTAATCACAGCGGGGGAGTTGTATGTGATCTGGTGCAGAGCGGCCGCCCTGCTGCAATAGATCTGCGGTGGGTGGTCATCAAGTTGTTAAAGCCACAATTCAGTTATTGATATTTTTGCATATTCACATTAGTTTAGCTCAGGCCAATGCAAGTATGCATGTGCCATAACCACAGTAAATCACTGCTAGTTTCTGGGTCCTGTGCCAAGTGGCTGCCCTGCTGCATTTTGAACACAGGAGGTTGCTCACTTGACATGGGTGCCATATAGGAGGATGCTTTGCATGTTCAATGAATTCAAAGCGTTCTCTAATAATTGGACAAGATGTAGTTTGTAAAGTCACTGTCCCATCTCATCCAAGTAGAGAATGCTTTGCATTTATTGAGAAAATGCAAAGTGTTCTCTGAATGGTACAAGCCGCCTGTGCTCAGTAACCAGCAGGGCAGCTTCTCGGCTTTGGGCTTTGGTCAGGGAGGCTAGCAGTACTTTTTTTTTTTCCTGGGGGGGTTGGCTGGTAAATAAACAAACCACACACACACACCCACCAATTAGCATATTGATGGGGTTTTGGGAAGGCAAAATATAAGCAGATTAAACATCATTAAACAATGTCTTACCTGGTTTCTGAATAGCAGGGCGACGATCCCGCCAGTGAGCTCCAGGAGAAGGCAGACCCCCAATGTATACATGAACTGAAGACAGAAAGAAGAAAAATAACAAAAAAAAAATTATTTTTTTTATATATATATATATATATATATATATATATATATATATATATATATATATATATATATATATATATATATATATATATATATATATATATATATACACACACACACACACACATATACACACACATACACTTTAACGATCGTATAACAGATGGGGCTTTCCATTTTTTGTTGAAGGTACGGAAAACCCCTATTGCCTTGGGGACTGACTCGGAGTGGTGGCAGTAACTGTGTTTTTTTCTGGTGAAGACATTAGACAAGACAAAGCCTATGTCAGTGTGAAGGGGTATTCCGGTCAGTACAAACAGCAACCCTTTTATTCTACAATGACTGGAAATATAGGATAAAAAAAAAGTTTTACCTCACGAGTCTCCCTCCTGGTAAAACTCGTTAGCCACGTTCAGATTATAGAGGGCACAAACTTACAAGTAAATATAAAACTGAACAGATTTAGGTCACTGCCTTAAAAGGCCAAGTTCACCTTTGTTCACTTCTTTTTTCTAAATTTCAGCTCCCCTATGTACCAACATAGCATTAATGTATTTTGCAAAAATAATCCAGCTTTCCATTTATTCTACACACGCTTACCTCACTGTCCGCAAGGCTGTTTAACCACTTATGGACGAGGAATATCGTTGATATGGCAGCAGTTAGCTGCCATAACCCCAGTATCCTCGTCTTTGGCTGGCGGTTCGCTTTCAGATAAAAGTGGTCTCGGTGGCGGATTCGCCACAAGATGACTTTTATCGGCGGCCAGGAGGCAATCGGATGTTGCTCCTTCATTGGCATGGAGACGAGTGAGCGGGGAGATGGCCCCCACCCGTCTCCATACCATTTAAAAATGGCAAAACGTCACTTGTGCTCATAGCTCTTAAAAAGGCAATTTTTTTTATGACAATTTTTTACATTTATTTTATTGCATTTTAGTGTAAATATGAGATGTGAGGTCTTTTTGACCCCACATCTCATATTTAACCACTTAACAACCGGCCCATAGCCGAATGACGGCTACAGGGCAGTTGCTTAACTCTGGGACGATGTACTATAACGTCCTCCCAGAATTCCGCTCTCACGCGCCCCCCTGGGGCGCGCACTCGAGAGCATCCGTGGCCACCGGGTCCATAGGGCCCGGCGCATTATGGATCACGGTAAACGGACGCTCATCGCCGCTGTTTACCACGTGAACGATCCATCAAATGACGGAGCGATCACTTGTAAACAAACATAACATGACGCCGGTTTCTCCCTCCCCTCTCTGTACCGGTCGGTACAGTGAGAGGGGAGAGATCTGTGTCAGCAGCACTGTGGGCTGGATCTGCAGTGCCCACAGTGCTTCTCACCATTAACCCCTCAATTCCCTGCAATACCCAGCAATGCCCTGCCAATACCCTGTGATGCCCTGCAATAATCTGCAATACCCAGCAATAAATTGACATACCCAGCCATAGTCGGTGATACCATGCAATACTCGGTGATACCCAGCCATGCTCGGCTGTGCTCAGCCTCTGTATGTGGCCAGGCTGTGGAAGTCTCACACATGTGATATTGCCGTACTCAGGAGGAGTAGGAGAATCTATTTATTCCGATATCAGCTTTTTCAGCCGGCGATTCTCTACACCATAAGAATGATCATAGAGGTTGTTCCACGGCTTGATCGTTCTTACAGGAGGCGAGAGGGGACATCCCCCCTCCCGCCGCCCTCCAGTGCTTCTACCAACTCGCCAATACAATCAAAGCCAGAATCGTTTTTTTTTTTTAATTTATTTCTTTTTTTTTTTTTATTATTTCAGACTTCCCAGCCTAGAGGTGAGATGTGGGGTCTTACTGAACCCATAGCTCACTGTAAAGAGGACCTGTCATGCCATATTCCTATTACAAGGGATGTTTACATTCCTTGTAATGGAATAAAAAAAGTGATCAAAAAATTGAAAATTTTTGGGGAAAAATAATGTCAAACTAAAATAAAAGTAAAATGAACCATAAAAAAAAAAAAAAATAAAAATTTTTTTTTAAAGTGCCGTTGTCCCCATGTGCTCACATGCAGAAGCGAACGCATTACACAAGTCCCGCCCACATATGAAAACCACGTTCAAACCACACATGTGAGGTATCGCTGCGAACGTTAGAGCAAGAGCAATAATTTTGGCCCTAGCCCTTTTCTGTAACTCAAAACATGTAACCAGTAAAAAAAAAAAAAAAAAAAAAAAAAAAAAAAAAAAAAAATGTAAAGCGTCGCCTATGGGGATTTTTAAGTAGCAACGTCTGGCGCCATTCCACGAGCGTGTGCAATTTTGAAGGGTGACAGGTTAGGTATCCATTTACTCGGCGTAAATTCATCTTTCACATTATGCAAAAACATTGGGCTAACTTTACTGCTTTTTTTTTTTTTAAAGCACAAAACATTTTTTTTTTCCCCAAAAAAAACACTCGTTCGAAAAATTGCTGTGCAAATACCGTGTGAGATAAAAAGTTGCAACAACCACCATTGTATTCTCTAGGGTCTTTGCTAAAAAAAACAAAAAAACAAAACATATAATGTTTTGGGGTTCTATGTAATTTTCTAGCAAATAAATGATATTTACATGTAGGAGAGAAATGTCAGAATTGTCCTGGGTGCTCCAGAACGCCTGGTGGCGCGCCCTGCATGTTGGGCCTCCGTATGTGGCCATGCTGCGTAAAAGTCTCACACATGTGGTATTGCTATACTTGGGAGGAATAGCAGAATGTGTTTTGGGGTGTCATTTGTGGTATGCATATGCTCTGTGTGAGAAATAACCTGATAATGCAAAATAAATAAATAGGAAAAAAAAATAAAAAAATCTTGATTTTGCAAAGAATTATGGGGAAAAAAAAAACTCGTCATGCCTCTTACTAAATACGTTGGAATGTCTTCTTTACAAAAGGGGGTCATTTGTGGGTAGTGATGGCCGAACGGTTCGCCCGGCGGTCGTTTCGCGGCGAATTTCCGACATTCGCGGTCCGCACGTTCGAACGCCTTTTTCCGTCGTTCGCCGCGGCGGACTTACGTGTTTAATGTATACAAGAACTTTAACCTTTGGTGACACGTTTATCATGTGATACAGGACAGCCAATTGAGACATGACAGCACATGGACACTTGTACATTCCCCCTAACCTATAAATACACCCGATCCGGTGGCCATTTTACATTCTTTCTTCTGTTAAGATAGGGACAGGTTCCTGTGTGGAGTAGGGAGAGATAAACCACTAGCTATTTGGTACACAAAAGTTCTTTTCAGGACTGGTATAGGTGTTAGGTGTTGATAGGTTTGCTGTGCTGCTGATTCTTGCAGCAGCCTGAGTGTCTTTTGTTAGTTTAGAGAAAGGGAAAGGACGGTGTATGCTACAGGGACAGCCAGATTAGTCTTTCATCATCATCATCATCATCATCATTAGCTGTTACTATCAAGGTCCACAAAAGAGCTGTTCCAGTAACCACTAATCGTTCTCTTTTTTTGCCAATTTGTATAGGGACAGGAAGGAAGCAGTGTTGTCAGGCAGTGAGGGTAATTTTAAAGACTTGCTGTTATTATTAGTTCCACAAAGGTTCTTTTCAGGACTGGTATCAGTGGTACAGTAATAGGCTTGTACATGTATAATATTCTTTCTTCCAAATATAGAAAGGATATTATACTTGACTGCTGCCCTTCTGCTGCAGTCTGCTAAACATTCACAACTCACTTGTTCCACAAAAGTTCTTATAAGGACTGGTAACTTGGTATAGGGTGCTACGGTACATAGGCTTGAGTGCGGTACAGTCTGCTGTTCTGTAAGGACCGCTATCGGTCCACAATAGATAGGGTTGACGTGCACCACTGCTGACCGCTGCCCTATACTGCAGCAGTCCTTCAGCGGTATAGGGACTGACGTACAGTCTGCTAATCACTAACACACAACCTGCTTGTTCCACAAAAGTTCTTATAAGGACTGGTAACTTGGTATAGGGTGCTACGGTACATAGGCTTGAGTGCGGTACAGTCTGCTGTTCTGTAAGGACCGCTATCGGTCCACAATAGATAGGGTTGACGTGCACCACTGCTGACCGCTGCCCTATACTGCAGCAGTCCTTCAGCGGTATAGGGACTGACGTACAGTCTGCTAAACACTAATACACAACCTGCTTGGTCCACAAAAGTTCTTATAAGGACTGGTAACTTGGTATAGGGTGCTACGGTACATAGGCTTGAGTGCGGTACAGTCTGCTGTTCTGTAAGGACCGCTATCGGTCCACAATAGATAGGGTTGACGTGCACCACTGCTGACCGCTCACCTATACTGCAGCAGTCCTTCAGCGGTATAGGGACTGACGTACAGTCTGCTAATCACTAACACACAACCTGCTTGTTCCACAAAAGTTCTTATAAGGACTGGTAACTTGGTATAGGGTGCTACGGTACATAGGCTTGAGTGCGGTACAGTCTGCTGTTCTGTAAGGACCGCTATCGGTCCACAATAGATAGGGTTGACGTGCACCACTGCTGACCGCTGCCCTATACTGCAGCAGTCCTTCAGCGGTATAGGGACTGACGTACAGTCTGCTAATCACTAACACACAACCTGCTTGTTCCACAAAAGTTCTTATAAGGACTGGTAACTTGGTATAGGGTGCTACGGTACATAGGCTTGAGTGCGGTACAGTCTGCTGTTCTGTAAGGACCGCTATCGGTCCACAATAGATAGGGTTGACGTGCACCACTGCTGACCGCTGCCCTATACTGCAGCAGTCCTTCAGCGGTATAGGGACTGACGTACAGTCTGCTAAACACTAATACACAACCTGCTTGGTCCACAAAAGTTCTTATAAGGACTGGTAACTTGGTATAGGGTGCTACGGTACATAGGCTTGAGTGCGGTACAGTCTGCTGTTCTGTAAGGACCGCTATCGGTCCACAATAGATAGGGTTGACGTGCACCACTGCTGACCGCTCACCTATACTGCAGCAGTCCTTCAGCGGTATAGGGACTGACGTACAGTCTGCTAATCACTAACACACAACCTGCTTGTTCCACAAAAGTTCTTATAAGGACTGGTAACTTGGTATAGGGTGCTACGGTACATAGGCTTGAGTGCGGTACAGTCTGCTGTTCTGTAAGGACCGCTATCGGTCCACAATAGATAGGGTTGACGTGCACCACTGCTGACCGCTCACCTATACTGCAGCAGTCCTTCAGCGGTATAGGGACTGACGTACAGTCTGCTAATCACTAACACACAACCTGCTTGTTCCACAAAAGTTCTTATAAGGACTGGTAACTTGGTATAGGGTGCTACGGTACATAGGCTTGAGTGCGGTACAGTCTGCTGTTCTGTAAGGACCGCTATCGGTCCACAATAGATAGGGTTGACGTGCACCACTGCTGACCGCTGCCCTATACTGCAGCAGTCCTTCAGCGGTATAGGGACTGACGTACAGTCTGCTAAACACTAATACACAACCTGCTTGGTCCACAAAAGTTCTTATAAGGACTGGTAACTTGGTATAGGGTGCTACGGTACATAGGCTTGAGTGCGGTACAGTCTGCTGTTCTGTAAGGACCGCTATCGGTCCACAATAGATAGGGTTGACGTGCACCACTGCTGACCGCTCACCTATACTGCAGCAGTCCTTCAGCGGTATAGGGACTGACGTACAGTCTGCTAATCACTAACACACAACCTGCTTGTTCCACAAAAGTTCTTATAAGGACTGGTAACTTGGTATAGGGTGCTACGGTACATAGGCTTGAGTGCGGTACAGTCTGCTGTTCTGTAAGGACCGCTATCGGTCCACAATAGATAGGGTTGACGTGCACCACTGCTGACCGCTGCCCTATACTGCAGCAGTCCTTCAGCGGTATAGGGACTGACGTACAGTCTGCTAATCACTAACACACAACCTGCTTGTTCCACAAAAGTTCTTATAAGGACTGGTAACTTGGTATAGGGTGCTACGGTACATAGGCTTGAGTGCGGTACAGTCTGCTGTTCTGTAAGGACCGCTATCGGTCCACAATAGATAGGGTTGACGTGCACCACTGCTGACCGCTGCCCTATACTGCAGCAGTCCTTCAGCGGTATAGGGACTGACGTACAGTCTGCTAAACACTAATACACAACCTGCTTGGTCCACAAAAGTTCTTATAAGGACTGGTAACTTGGTATAGGGTGCTACGGTACATAGGCTTGAGTGCGGTACAGTCTGCTGTTCTGTAAGGACCGCTATCGGTCCACAATAGATAGGGTTGACGTGCACCACTGCTGACCGCTCACCTATACTGCAGCAGTCCTTCAGCGGTATAGGGACTGACGTACAGTCTGCTAATCACTAACACACAACCTGCTTGTTCCACAAAAGTTCTTATAAGGACTGGTAACTTGGTATAGGGTGCTACGGTACATAGGCTTGAGTGCGGTACAGTCTGCTGTTCTGTAAGGACCGCTATCGGTCCACAATAGATAGGGTTGACGTGCACCACTGCTGACCGCTGCCCTATACTGCAGCAGTCCTTCAGCGGTATAGGGACTGACGTACAGTCTGCTAATCACTAACACACAACCTGCTTGTTCCACAAAAGTTCTTATAAGGACTGGTAACTTGGTATAGGGTGCTACGGTACATAGGCTTGAGTGCGGTACAGTCTGCTGTTCTGTAAGGACCGCTATCGGTCCACAATAGATAGGGTTGACGTGCACCACTGCTGACCGCTCACCTATACTGCAGCAGTCCTTCAGCGGTATAGGGACTGACGTACAGTCTGCTAATCACTAACACACAACCTGCTTGTTCCACAAAAGTTCTTATAAGGACTGGTAACTTGGTATAGGGTGCTACGGTACATAGGCTTGAGTGCGGTACAGTCTGCTGTTCTGTAAGGACCGCTATCGGTCCACAATAGATAGGGTTGACGTGCACCACTGCTGACCGCTGCCCTATACTGCAGCAGTCCTTCAGCGGTATAGGGACTGACGTACAGTCTGCTAAACACTAATACACAACCTGCTTGGTCCACAAAAGTTCTTATAAGGACTGGTAACTTGGTATAGGGTGCTACGGTACATAGGCTTGAGTGCGGTACAGTCTGCTGTTCTGTAAGGACCGCTATCGGTCCACAATAGATAGGGTTGACGTGCACCACTGCTGACCGCTGCCCTATACTGCAGCAGTCCTTCAGCGGTATAGGGACTGACGTACAGTCTGCTAAACACTAATACACAACCTGCTTGGTCCACAAAAGTTCTTATAAGGACTGGTAACTTGGTATAGGGTGCTACGGTACATAGGCTTGAGTGTGGTACAGTCTGCTGTTCTGTAAGGACCGCTATAGGTCCACAATAGATAGGGTTGACGTGCACCACTGCTGACCGCTCACCTATACTGCAGCAGTCCTTCAGCGGTATAGGGACTAAGAGTTTTGTCACAGGGTCATTTAAAAAATGACATGCAGAGGAAGAGGCAGGCCCTTCCGCAGGGGTGGTAGGGGTAGGGCAGGAGCAACAGGCTTGAGCCAAAGTGGGAAGTTGCAGAAGGTGCGTTCAATTACTTTAAAGGATGCACCAGACTTGGTTGAGTGGCTCGCTCAGCCTTACTCTTCTGCACCCTCCTCATCCTCTCGATCTGCACCCTCTTCTTCACTCTCTGCTATGTGCACCCCCAAAGACACTACCACCAACAACACGACCACCACCACCACCACCACATACCTTCCGCTTGAGTCACTGGAATTATTTTCCGATCCATATCAAGAGGACATTTCTGATGCGCAGCCACTCTTGGTATTGGATCAGGAAGAGGAGGTAGCAACAAGCGCTACTCAGCAGTCTGACGCCAGTACCCAGATCAGCCCAAGGAGGAGGTTGGTCCCCGGTGTTGCTGCCTACTCCGAGATCTCTACTTATAGCGGTGGGGAAGGTGACGTTGATGATGACGTGTCTAGTGATGTCACGTGGGTGCCCACAAGAGAGGAAGAGGAGGGGAGTTCAGAGGGAGATATGGACCAGCAGATAGGGAGGAGAAGCAGCAATGACTTACATTGCACAGCAGGGACAAAGCAGACTGCAAATGTATCAGGAGCGAGTCATCGACCATGTACGGTCACATCTGGCGCTCCCAGGACACCGGCACATGGCTCCGCAGTGTGGGCTTTTTTTAACGTGTCCGCTGCTGACAATAGCGTTGCCATCTGCAATCTTTGCAGTCAACGCGTTAGTCGCGGTAAGCCCAATACTCACCTAGGGACGACCGCCTTAAGAAGGCACATGAGCAGCCATCACCGAGCCCAGTGGGAGCAACGGAACACACAAAGCCACACTGCAGGCTCTCACCGTCCAGCCTCGTCTTCTACTTCTCCTTCTCCTCTCTCCTCACAATTGTCCTCCACTCCACCTTCCATCACGCCAAGCTCACATTTTTCTGCAAAAAGGCAGGCTTCCGTGGGCCTAATGTTTGAGCGTAAAAAAATGATGATGCCGGATAACCCTCTTGCCCAACGGTTGGCGGCTGGCTTGTCAGAACTCATAGCCCGCCAACTACTGCCATATAAACTGGTGGACTCGGAGGCCTTTCGCAAATTTGTGGCCATTGGAACACCACAATGGAAGGTCCCAGGAAGGAAGTATTTCTCAGAGAAGGGCATCCCAGAGCTATATGGCCATGTTCAGCGGCAAGTGAATGTATCTCTGGCACACAGTGTCGGTGCCAAGATACATCTGACCACAGACACGTGGTCTAGCAAACACGGGCAGGGAAGGTATATCAGTTTTACTGCCCACTGGGTGAACCTTCTGACGGCCGTCAAGCATGTAACCCGTGGCACCCGTGTAGATTTGGTTTTACCGCCACGGATTGCATGCAGGCCTGACTCTTCTTCTCCTCCTCCTACTCCATCCTCCTCCCTCTCCTCCTCAGCTGCCTCCTCCTTTTCCGCTGCTAGCGTCTCTTCCACTGCACCGCCCAAGCTCCCCAGAACCTATTCCACATGCCAGGTGAGACGTTGCCATGCCGTGCTGCGTCTGTTGTGCCTGGAAGCAAAGAGCCACACTGGCCCGGCACTCCTTTCAGCTTTGCGTTCACAGGCAGATGAGTGGCTAACACCGCTCAATTTGACAGTTGGTAAAGTGGTGTGTGACAACGGTGCCAATCTGCTTAGCGCATTGAAACAGGGCAAAATCACGCACGTGCCGTGCATGGCACACGTCTTAAACTTGGTCGTGCAGCGATTCCTTGTCAAATACCCTGGGGTCCAGGACATCTTGCGGCAGGCAAGGAAAATCTCGGCCCATTTCAGAAGATCTTACACGGCCATGGCTCGCCTTGCTGACATTCAGCGGCGACACCATCTGCCGGTCAGACGTCTTATTTGCGATTGCCCGACGCGATGGAACTCAACCTTCTATATGCTTGATAGGCTGCTCCAGCAGAAACGTGCAGTTAACGTCTACCTGTATGAACTCTGCGAAAGAAACGGTTCTGGGGAGCTGGGTTTTTTTTCACCGCGCCAGTGGCTGCTCATGCGCGACACATGCAGACTTCTGCGGCCATTTGAGGAGATCACCAAACTGGTCAGTCGCAGCCATGGCGCCATCAGTGACATGGTACCTTATGCCTTCTTTCTGGAGCGTGCATTGCGTCGTGTCATTGATCAGGCTGTGGAGGAGCAGGAGCGGGAAGATGAGGAAGTCGCAATGCTGGATGAATTCCCAGGGGGGGCTACTCTATCTGAGACAAGTCAACAACAGGAGTCTGATGAGGAGTCAGAGGAGGATGGTGCCGGGGCGGATGAGCAGGAGCAAGAAGAGCATGCTTTAAACCTTTCTGGGATCCCTGTTGTGCGAGGATGGGGAGAGGAGAATGAAGAGGACGACATTATCCTGGATGATGAGCAGGAGCCAGGCCACCACACCGCTTCCACTTTAGTGCAAATGGGGGCCTTCATGCTCCAGTGTTTTAATAGGGACCCCCGTATAAAAAGCATGAGGGTCAAGGACCAGTACTGGGTGGCAACGTACTTAGACCCCCGGTACAAACACAAAATGGCGGAAATGTTACCGCCGTCGCAGAGGGCTGTCAGAATGCAGCACTTCCAGGCCTTGCTTCGAGAAATGCTGCATTCTGCTTTTGCGTGCGCTGGCAGAGGAGCAATTCCCACTCCCAGAGAAGGATTTGCGGGTACCAATCCAACAGCGCCTGCAAGAAGAGGCCGGTTTGAAGATGTGTTGGTGACTTCGGATATGAGGTCATTCTTTCAGCCGACCCATCGACAGGTGTCATCCGGATCCAGCATCAGGGAACGCCTAGACCGTCAGGTGTCCGACTACATTGGGTTAACGGCCGATGTGGACGCTCTGAGGAGTGATGAACCCCTAGACTACTGGGTGGGCAGGCTTGACCTCTGGCCAGAGCTTGCCCAATTTGCAATCGAACTGTTGGCTTGCCCCTCATCCAGTGTCCTGTCCGAAAGGACGTTCAGCGCAGCAGGGGGGATTGTGACCGATAAGCGTACTCGCCTAGCTCACGACAGTGTTAACTACCTCACATTTCTAAAAATGAATGAGGCATGGATCTCGGAGGAATTCAACACATGTGACCAGTAGACCATGTATATGTCTATAAACTATTTTTTTAATCAAGCACACAGACCTTCTTAATTCATTTGGCTCACTTCCTTGACCCAAAAAAGCACACCGTACTATATGCCCCTACCCTCCTCTTTGAAGAGGTTGAGCGGTGTCATATTTCTACTGGGGCTGCTTATGATATCCCTGTGCTGTGCTGACTTCCTCCTGGGGGTTCTTATTATGAAGGGATCACACTATCCCTGTGCTGTGCTGACTTCCTCCTGGGGGTTCTTATTATGAGGGGATCACACCATCCCTGTGCTGTGCTGACTTCCTCCTGGGGGTTCTTATTATGAGGGGATCACACCATCCCTGTGCTGTGCTGACTTCCTCCTGGGGGTTCTTATTATGAGGGGATCACACCATCCCTGTGCTGTGCTGACTTCCTCCTGGGGCTGCTTACGGTGCTGCTGTCAGTGCTGTATGTCACGGTGCTGCTGTCAGCGCTGTATGTCACGGTGCTGCTGTCAGCGCTGTATGTCACGGTGCTGCTGTCAGCGCTGTATGTCACGGTGCTGCTGTCAGCGCTGTATGTCACGGTGCTGCTGTCAGCGCTGTATGTCACGGTGCTGCTGTCAGCGCTGTATGTCACGGTGCTGCTGTCAGCGCTGTATGTCACGGTGCTGCTGTCAGCGCTGTATGTCACGGTGCTGCTGTCAGCGCTGTATGTCACGGTGCTGCTGTCAGCGCTGTATGTCACGGTGCTGCTGTCAGCGCTGTATGTCACGGTGCTGCTGTCAGCGCTGTATGTCACGGTGCTGCTGTCAGCGCTGTATGTCACGGTGCTGCTGTCAGCGCTGTATGTCACGGTGCTGCTGTCAGTGCTCTGTATTACGGTGCTGCTGTCAGATGCCTCTATCACGGTGCATGTGTCATTCCGGTATGTCACGCTGCTGGTGATCATCTCCTGCACCCTCTTCTTTGCCTACCCTGGTCCCTGACCTTCCCTCTCCTCCATTGCCTTCATTAGCTCCATAGTCCTGAATTGTTAGAACAATTTCCCAAATAAAATAAAAATGCTTGTAGTTATCGATCCCAAATTCACCTCATACATGTATTATGTCATTGTCCAGATGGTGGGACTACGTTTTACCCCCTAATAATTACCACGTGGCCGCAAATTCGACATGAAGGTTTGCAAAGTTCGCCTCCCATTGAAGTCAATGGGGCCCGCGGCGAACGGTCGGTTTCGCGAACGTTTGGGTCCGTTCGCATTTCGCGTTCGCGAAACGTCCCGTCGGAAGTTCGTCCATCACTATTTGTGGGGTATTTGTACTTTTCTGGCATGTTAGGGTCTAAAATTATGGTAAGAAATGAGATAGGCCGTCAGTACTTCAGGTGTGATAAATTTTTCAGATATTGGCACCATAGCTTGTGGACTCTAACTTTCACAAAGACCAAATAATATCCACCAATTTGTACTTATTGTTACCAAAGATATGTAGTAGTATAAATTTTGGCCAAAATTTATGAAGAAAAATAATTACTAATCTGCTAAATTAAAAAAAAATAAAATAAAAAATTTTTTTCTTTGTTTCTGTTAACAGAATTTTCGGTCTTTTTTCTTTTATAGCACAAAAAAAAAAAAAAAAAAAACCCAGCGGTGATTAAAAAAGCTCCATTTGTGTGAAAAAAAAAAATTCATATGGGTACAGTGTTGCATGACTGAGTAATTGTCATTCAAAATGTGAGAGCACCGAAAGCTGAAAATTGGTCTGGTTATTAAGGTTGTCTAAGTGCCCAGTGGTCAAGTGGTTAAGAGGTCATGTCATGCTTTTTTTTTTTTTATTACAGGGGATGTTTACATTCCTTGTAATAGGAATAAAAGTGACAATTTTTTGTTTTTTAAAAGAACAGTGTAAAAAAAATAAAATAAAGATAGTAAAACAAAAATATTTTATTTACATTTTTTTTTATTTTTTTTAATGCGTCCCGTTGAACTGCAGAAGGGAATGCATATGTGAGTAGCGCCCGCATATGAAAACAGTGTTCAAACCACATATGTGAGACATCACCACGATCGGTAGAGCAAGAGCAATAATTCTAGCCCTAGACCTCCTCTGACTCAAAACATGCAACCTATACAATTTTTTAAACGTTTTAAAAAAAACAACATTTAAAATTTAAAAAAATATTTTTGTTTACTTTATTTTTATTTTATTTTTTTATTTTTTTGCACTGTTCTTTAAAAAACAAAAAAATGTCACTTTTATTCCTATTACAAGGAATATAAACATCCCCTGTAATAAAAAAAAAAAGCCTATGGAGATTTTTAAGGGTAAAAGTTTGTCGCCATTCCACAAGCGGGTGCAGTTTTGAAGCATGACATGTTAAACATCATAGTCAAGAATGAGGTTAGACATTAAATTCCAAATAAATTAAACACATGACAGTACCAACATCCCTATTATAGAGAGAGTAACAAGAGTGGTGAGACGGGATTTAAAAAAAAAAAAAAAAAAAAAAAAAAAAAAGTACTTCTTATAATCACACAAATCAAATTTTAATATA
>NW_027507685.1:203062183-203072942 GCF_037356315.1 Lithobates pipiens
ATATTTGCATTTAACATTTTATGCACGTTCTTGTTAAAGCCTCCCTTGTGTTGACATCTAAATGCCCTGAGACTGGTGCTGGGTGCCGTGATCTTGGATGTGATGTCAGCAGCTCCAGCAGACTCAGAGCTGTTACACAAGCAACACTCTATAGCAGCCATTCTCAACCAGAATTCCATGGAACCCTAAAAGGTTCCTCCAGAAGTTGCTAGGGGACCCTTAAGCTTTGGCTAATCTACTTCCAATTTGATGGTACATGGATAGTTCTGGGGTCAACGCCACCTGCACGGGTATAATTCTGACCACCATTCTAGATTGTAAGCTCTAACGAGCAGGGCCCTCTGATACCTCCTGTATTGATTTGTAATGTAACTGTACTGTCTGCCCTCATATTGTAAAGCGCTGCGCAAACTGTAGGCGCTATATAAATCCTGAATAATATTAATAATAATAATAATAATAATAATAAGGGTAAGTTATCTAACCAATATAAAAGGAACATTTTTTTCACTCGCCCACAATTGGTTTTAGCAGGGGTTCTGAGAGACCTAAAAAATAGGTTCAGGGGGTCCTCTAGGGTAAAAAGATTGAGCAAGGCTGCCCTACATTATTCCCCTTTGCTCTTTCCCCTGCACCTACATAAAACATAGGTAGGTAAGGAGAGGAGAGGAGAGGGAGGAGCTGGGCCAGCTCCTCCATTTCAGATGGTCACTGATCTCCTTTTCTACCATACACCACCCAACATGTGGGATTGTGGAGCCCAGGAATCATATAGCCGCCAGACCGCTTTTGAGAAGCCAGCTGTTTTCCCATTAGATTTACAAGCATTGCTGCCTGCTGCAGGAGCCTGTTTAAAATTCCTTTTTGCTGCCAAAGTATGACATACGTTGGTGGCTGTGAAAGTGTTAAAGGCTTCAATAAATCTGCTTGAAGCTTGCTGAAAATTTTGCAAAAGCTTGCCGATGTCTTCATGAAACTTGCAGTTTACGCTGCTCTTATACAAGCTCCATGTGAACCAAGCCCAAGGGAGCACCTCATAAAAAATTAAACTTCTATTGCAGGGAGAGTCTAAAATCCAATGCGCATTTTAATGCGGACTTATGAGAAAACCAAGGAGCCAATCGTACAAATGTGAAATTTGATTTTTGGGGGTATCAATGACATACAGAACACCTAGGTCCTTATTTGAAGAAGAAAGCAACACTTGTCAGTTTCAGAAAAGCAACAGTGCTTACAGATTAAATGGAAAGGTAAATTTTTTAAACCAAAAATTAAATAAATGGCTTATGTAGCAATTACGGTATATATTCTATATGCTTTTAAATCAAAAGTGGCGTTTTTATTTTAGATGTAAAACTGAAATTAAAAAGGTTTCCCCATGTTATAGGGAACATCTAAAAATTTTAACTGTGCCCAAGCAGTGACCTCAAAAATATAACTTTTTACCTTGAGCATCTCCTGAAAAAAATAAATAAAAAAATAAAATAAAATAAATAAAACTGTGCACCACCAGGTATAAGAGGGTAGACATTTTTGTGCCCATGTCCTCATAACTGCTTGTCTTCAGTGTGAGATCTAAGGCACTGCTCCCACCGATTACTACTCTCATGAGATTTGGCGAGGTCACTACGGTGTTGCTCACCCTTCTCCCTGCTGGTGGCTCTGACATGAGGAAGCATAGTTCTGCCTCTACCAAGATGGCTGCCCTCCAAATAGATGCACAGTGCAGAACAGGGCATGGTGAATAATTATTGGGGAAGCTATCAGCTGCAAGGAGACCACAGGTAATACTGGCAAAAAGTCGCCTTCTGAGTGCCCGATTTTGGGCACAGCTTCCAGAGTTCAGTTCCTCTTTAATACACCTAATTAGAAGCTGCCAGGAATAGAAGCAAAGAGTCACAGTTTGGGAGTCATGACTGAGAACATAAAAGATACTCACCACCTGAAGAAGGCACAGGTTGTCCCGCAGAGAGGCCAGGACTCCAATGAAGGACACCACAAACATGACCAATCCCAGGAGGATGAGAATGATAGCTGGAGCCAAGAAAGCACCATGGAGCGTTTTGTACTTCTGTCTCTCCACTTCAGCATATATCCCGATAGCCAGGACCATAGCACCGATCAGCTGAGGAGGAACAAGACACAGCGTCAGCTAGGAAAGGCATTTGTGCATTTATATACTGTGCAAGTGGTGCTTTCTAAATTAAATTGTTACATATATTGGATTTGTCATTCATAGAAACCAAATTCCAGCTATTATTTCTGATGGAAGTTATAGCAAAACAATGGCTTCAAGCACCAGGATTCATTTTATGGCACCCTCCCTAACAACACATATACCAACATTCCATTACTACCCCTCTGCGCTGTTCAGTCCCTAAGCTTAAAAAAAATAAAAAATTTAATACAGGTACAGCCAGATATGTAGGGTGGATAATGGGTCCTACTCTCCTGTGTGACAGCACTGGTGCTTGGCGATTGGTCCAGTGGTATCACACACTGGCCCATCTGTAATATTGATTGGGCCCTGGGCAAACATTTTCTTGGGCCCCCCCCCATATTGAGACATACAAAAAAAAAAAAAAAAAAAATAGCAGATCGGCTCAAAATCAGTTTACGGCAGATCACTGACCATGACCGGGGAAGGGGAAGGGGCAAGGCACGCGGGGGCGGGGTTGGGAGTAGATGACACTGACCATGACAGGAGAAGGGGCGGGCGAGTGGGGGACACTGAGCCATTCTGCCTCACCTCCTGTTACAGCTGCTGGTGACCGATACGGAGAAGCGGGATGAGCGTGCTCCAACACATACAGCCTACAGCTTGCCTCTCCCCTTTCACACTCAACCGGCCAGGAGAGCAAGTGGGGAATCTGCTACACCCGCTAAATGGGACAAATATTTGCGGGCAGCGTGGGCTCAAGGAGCAGTTGCTTTTGGGACCGACCTGGGCAACTGCCCCTTTTGCTCCACGTTAAAGACGGCCATGATCACACAGGGGAAAGAAGAGAGTCTTTAGCCCTGTATAAGCTAAAGATAGAGCTACTAGGAGCTTACACCACATTTCCTTTACTCACTCCTGGCAGCTGAATAGAGCATATCTCCAGTGCTGTCACACAACCAAAAGCTTAGATATTTAATCACACGATCTTGATTAAAGGGGACAGTTCTTTTTTTTACCCTTCAGAGATAACGTGATCAAAGGTCTAAACTTTTGGCTATGTGATCAGCGCTAGAGAAAAGTAATTGAGTTGCAGTCTTGGGTCAGGTTATCATTGTGGTCTATGTCATTGACACGGCAGACACCAACCAAAGAAGAACTCTAGGAATGTTGAAGATCCAGAGATCAGAAAATTGTGGCAATGGATCTCCCCACTTTCCTGCTTTTATTATTTATGAAATATAGCAAAGCTTTTAGTAACTTTACAAGTGCCAACAAATTTCTTATATGCCACAATCTACAGCAGCTGTCTTTTTTTTAAAGCTAAACTCTATTGCAGACGTAAATTGGCCCAGTGCAATTGTGCCCATCCCTTATCATGCATAGCCCATTCTCTATTGGACAAGTCAGAGAAAGGGTGGCGTCACAATCCCTTCAAAGGACGGCTTGTAGTCATGGGGAAAAAAAAAAAAAAAAAAAAAAAAAAAAAAAAAAAAAAAACACACCACACGGCAATTTTTTAAATGCTAGCATCGCTGAGCGAGCGAACCCCTGTGGTCAGTGAGCAAAGGGGAAGCTGCTTAGCACAGGATCTGGAATAGCTTAGCTATCACTGTAGTTGTGCTGACTAATATAGTGATTTATAGCATCCCAAGCAACCCTTCAGGTTTAAGAGGGGTCAAAGCTGGATAATAAATATACCTGGAGTCAGGCCCATCGCAACAGGACAGGCAAACCAAACAATTGCTTGGGGCCCCGAGCTGGCCCCCTTCTTATAAATGCTGTGGCCTGTAGCATGGCCGAGCTCCTGTTCCTTCCTCCTGCAGTCCGCGGTACAGGAGATTCAGTTTCCTGTTACCGGCCGGACTGACAGGAAGTTCACTCACTTCCTTTCAGTCCGGCAGGGAACAGCAAACGGAATCTCCTGCCACATGGTACGTGGTACGTGGTAGGGAGGGGGAAGCAGTCACCAAAACCTGTTGCTCACAGCTTGATTAGACACCGTTGGATTTCCTTTGCATATTGCACTTTTTGGACTTATTTCATGGACTTTATTAATATATTCTGGCACTAGTTATATACAACATTTGCCACTGTGTTCACACGGATTACATTGCACCAGGATTTGCTGCTTTATTGTTGCCTATGCATTTTTTTAGTTCATGTGACACATAGCATTCTTTGGACTTTGCACTTATCATTTGATTCTTATCATTTGCTTTGGGCCCCCAAATTCCTTCAAACGGCCCTACCTGGAGTGAAGGTTAAAAGATGCTCCTGTCATTAATAAAATGCAGCCCCAGGGCTCCAGTCTAGTGACACTGCCTAGGCCTAGGAAGAGGGCACCAGTCAGCTGCAGGTAAGTGGGGGCATTTCCTCAATCTTCTTCCCTTTAGAGATCAGGCTGTATATTGTAACTTTGGAGTAAGGTTAGGGTCTGCAGTAGGGGTTGTTCTGAGTCATGATTTTTGAACACTCCCATCAAATGCGCAAGCACCAGGATTTCCTGGATTGTATCATCAGAGCCAGCATCTCACAGTTTAGGAAGTAGATGATGCCCCTGGGTAATAACAAAGGCAGTTCCTTTCCTCGTTTGAGGAAAGCAGATAAAATTAAAAGCAGAGTATTGTGATCTCTGAACAGAAAGATCAAAATGATGCTGGTTCCTGTTGAACTGACTACATTCTGATTAATTGCAGCTGGCCATAAAGCAAAGTGGTTAAGTCACATACCCCAATTACCTGTATCCCCCCCTCTATTATGAAGAGCTAAAAGTACTGTGTTTTTTTTTTTTTTCATAATTATATTCCTAAAATATCTTCTCACACTGCTGCTCTACGGTCACGTGATCCATCTCTGCTCTCCTTCCTCAATCTAAGGAGAGCAGTGGCAGGGGCTGAGATTTCCTTCTGTCGTTATCCGGCCAGCAGAAGGAGGTCACGTGACTGCCGAAAGGTGCTGTGAAGGGAGGCATTTAGGATAATAATAATAAAAAAAATAAAAATAACACAAACAAACCCCAAACAAACACACACACACACACACACTAACTTTAGGTCTTCATAAAACAGAGAGGATACAAGTACTGGGGTTATGTATGCGACAAGAAGGAGGGGAGAGGGAGACTGTGGGATGATTAAGGCATGTAAACTGACCCCACGGTATCAGCCTTGATTACAGTGGTCAGTACACTAAGGCTAATATAGAAACAGGCAGGATCAACCAGGTATTTTAATTGGAACATAGAAAGGGACAAAATGACACTGCAACAGCACTATGCTGTTATTCATGGTTTAACATCCCGCCTGTGCTATAGGCAAAGGATGGCTACAGCGCAGGCTCACATTGCCAGGAGGGCGTCTATGGACATCCTCCTGTAACCACGCTTCCCACATGCTCCCCTGCGGCGTGCATTGGCAGGGATCTGTAAATGGGGTAAAGAGCCAATCACAGAGGCTCTTTACCATGTGACCAGCTGTGTCCAATCACAGCTGATCAGTGTAAATTGTATTTGCCGGTTATCGCCAGTCCTCATCTCACGCTAACAGCATGTGAGGATAAAAATAAATAAATAAAAAAAAAAAAAAGAGAGAAAGTGAAGTTAATTGCCAAATCCATAGTGTCCCGATTATCAGTGCAGCCCCAACAGTGCCTCCTCATCAGTGCCCATCAGTGCCTCCTATTAGTGCAGCCTCCTCACTGCATCCTATCAGTGCAGCCTTATTAGTGAAGGAGAAAAATAAATATTTTGAAAATTTTAACAGAAACTAAGAAAAAACATTTTCTCCTCAACATACATACATACAGACATACACTATAATTATTTATTGATAGTAAAAAAAAAAAAAAAAAAATTAATTAGTTTTGGTACAGGTTTTGTACCAGTGTGTTCAGTGTGACAACGCTGAAAACTGGAAATTTACCTGGACAGGAAGGGGGTAAAAGTGCCCAGTAGGCAAGTGGTTAAAAGGAACAGGAATTTTTATTTTTTAGGGTTACAACTGCTTTAACATAAAAATAAAATACAGTATATATGTGATGCTAGGTCAATTTTGATTGCTGTGGGGATTTTTCTATCATCTGAGTCGGCAGCAGAGTACAAAGGGTGGAAGTGTGTTGGCAATGCTACCTTAATAATGGAGATCCCCGGATCGGTAGTACAAAAGAGAAGTATAAAAAAATAAAATAAAAGGAGATAAATATAAAAAGAAAATGAAAACTTTCTGCACTCTCCTAATAACACGATATTCCAGGAAAGCTAGATCCCTTAAAAGCAAATTTTAAAAAATAGTTTTTTTTTAATTATATTTTTCTATCCATTTATAAAAAAAAAAACTAAAAAAAAAAACTGGTAGAATATTTTTTTTTTAAAAGGGAGGAAAATAAAATAAAAAAAATGGTAACATCTATGAACAAGATATTTGCATATTTTAGCGATTCTGTGAAAGAAAGAATGTTGTAGAGACATTTACAAGCCTATGCTTGACATGACCCCCCCCCCCCCCCCCCCCAAACACCACAATTATACTCTTCTTTCATCTATTATCAGTAGAAAGCTGTATACAAACGAGAGGGGGATTGGGATTGCCGTGTCATGCCTAAACACATACCACAAGATGTTGTCTGAGCAGCATATGCCTTGCAACACATGACAATGTATGTATTGACTCACGCACTAGGAATGTGAAACCCCAAACACAAGAAATGGACGCAGTTATTTGTACACACAAACACTTATAATCATTTCAAAGACATAATCACAGAAACAATTTTACTCTGAAAGCTCACACTAAGATTTCTACTTTCAACCTCGAAAGCAGGCGCAGGTCATGGATCCATCTCCACTCACAAACCACCAACCCATATGGAGTATTCACCAAAGCAACTTTTATTTCACATATTGACCCTACCTTGGATTGTAATGGAGCTGAACTTGCAGGATGGGCTTTCTGCAGATTTACAGACCTGTAGAGTAAGGCTGGCCAATTTTGTTTGGGTAGAACGTCACACAACCATGCAATTGTCAGTTAAATCGACGCAGTGCCACATCGCAAAATAAATGGCCTGGCCATTAAGGGGGCAAAGCCTTCCGGGATTAAAGTGGTTAGTCAATAGCCTTGAAACTTCGCACAACCAAAACGTTTTTAATCTTCCCAACCCCATCCTGAAAATTTTGTGGCTTTTGGTTTCCCACAAGGTTAACTACTTGACAACTGGGCACTTACAAATCCCCCAACCAGTGAAGTGGCGACCCGATATGTCACAGTGGGCGATTGCGGAGCTCCAGGTCAGCTGGACCCGGGGCGTGGGGGGGGGGTGGTCGGTGCAGTCTAAGTTCACCTTACAGATTTTAAGGTGAACTTATATTGGACCCCCTCTAGTTTAACCTTTAAGCTATTCCAATGAAATGTTTCAGGACTATAATAAAAAAAATTGTTAAAAAGACCTTTGGTCCATTTTATCAAGCAAGCTGAGATTTGATTTTTAGAATATGCTGTCAAAAAGATACAGTCTTATATTGTGTGCATTTTGGGGAAATTTAATAACATCCAAGTTCTTTTTTGTAATTTAAGCCACATTAAACTCCCCCAAAAAAATAAAAATAAAAAAACACGCACAAGTACAGAGCCCCCTGACCCCCAGAGGCATAGCATGGACACCTAAAGGCAGGGAAGACTGACATTTTGATCTTGGGCACTTCCTAGGCCAGGGCTGTGCACGATCAAAGTAAGGTTGGGCATTTTCGAATGCTTTATTGGACAACTCAATAACTGACAGAGAAGGTATAGGGCTGAGAACATCCATGGCAAAACTAGATTAGAACAGAACTCCAGACTCACCAGTCCCCTTCAGTATTCCAGAGTGCAGCATCAATAGGAGCATTGGCTGGCACTGGGCATTAGAGCAACAACTGAATAAAGATAGTCATAAGATCTTCAGTCGGAGAGACACCAGACATGCTCCTTGGGTCCTTTACAGTAACATGTACCCTCAGTATCCATCCAGCATCTCTGGTTCTCTTCCTTAAAGCGGTTGTTCACCCTAAAGGGGAAGTTCCGCTAGTATTATCCCTCCCCCCCTCCGGTGCCACAATCGGCACCTTTCGGGGGGGAGGGGGGTGCAGTTACCTGGATAATCCAGGTAACTACACCCACTTCCGGCCAGACCGCCGCATCGCTCCGCCCCCCCCGTTGTGTTCTGGGAAACACACAGTTCCCAGAGACACAGCGGGGAACCAGCGCAGCGCGACTCGCGCATGCGCAGTAGGGAACCGGGCAGTGAAGCCCTCATGCTTCACTTCCCGATTCCCTGACAGAGGATGGCGGCGGTGGCTGCAGCGAGACGAGTGATCGCTCGTCATCTGCCGCCGACATCGCTGGAACCTGGGACAGGCAAGTGTGATATTATTAAAAGTCAGCAGCTGCAATATTAGTAGCTGCTGGCTTTTAATATTTTTTTTTTAGGTGCAGCTCCTCTTTAATCAGCATGCAAGGCCTCTTCTAGGTTTAAGGCCTAGTAAAACCTTTCCCACACTTGAGTATTCCCATCTCCAGGAAAAGCCTGAATGTAGGCTGTACAAAGACTGAGCATATGGAAATTCTCCTAAGTATATATGCACTTCCCCAGCATGCACCACTGGCCAAGAAACCCCTAGGGATTGGCTGGTGAGACAGACACAGACACACACAAAAATATTCCTCCATTGGCTGTCCCTTACTACGGCCACTACACAAAAGGTGGTAGGGGCTACACAAGCTGAATGTCACTCACTTGTTCTGTAGAAAAAAATAAAATAAAAAAAAATACACAAAACAACTAGGATAGGTTTTTGGGAAGCTGAAAGCTTGGGTTGTGCAAAGTATCAAGGCAACTGATTAACCACTTGCTTACTGGGCACTTAAACCCCCCTCCTGCCCAGACCAATTTTCAGCTTTCAGCGCTGATGCACTTTGAATGACAATTGCGCGGCATACAACACTGTACGCAAATGAAATTTTTATCATTTTTTCCCCACAAATAGAGCTTTCTTTTGGTGGTATTTAATTACAGCTGGGAATTTTATTTTTTGCTAAACAAAACAAAAAAAGATGCAATCATGTTTAATAGTTTGTTATAAAATTTTGCAAACAGGTCATTTTTCTCCTTCATTGAAGTGCGCTGATGAGGCGGCACTAATAGGCATAGTTAAGGCGACACTAATAGGCACAGATAAGGCGGCACCGATGGGCACAGATAAGGCGGCACTGATGGGCACAGATAAGGCGGCACTGATGGGCACAGATAAGGCGGCACTGATGGGCGGCACTAAGGGGCACTGATAGGTACCACTGATAGATGGGACTGATGGGCACTGATAGGTGGCTCTGCTGGGCACTGATATGTGGCACTGGGGTGCAGCACCTTTGTTGCTGCAGATTGTGGGCACTGCTGGGTGGCACTGTGGGCACTGCTGGGTGGCACTTATTTTTTATTGAGGTGGCACTAGCAGGGGGCAGATGGGCACTGGCAGGGCTGGCCGTGATCGGGACTGATGTCCCGATCACGGCCGCCGGTGAACGGCTTTTTTTTTCTCCTCGCGCTGTCAACGCAAGGAGGAATAATAGCTGGTTACCGGCTCCGTTGTATCACATGATCAGCTGACAGCTGATCACGTGATAAGGGGGTCGGGATCGACCCCTTCCTTGGATCGGTGATCAGGCGAGTCTCAGACTCGCCAATCACAGAGCGCGCCGCGCAGGCCGCTCGTGCACGGGACGACGTCAATAGACGTCGTCCCGGCAAAGGAGGTCCGCGCTGTAGCCGTCATTCGGCTATAGTGCGGGTCTCAAGTGGTTAAGGTTTAGGCACTTTATTGCAAGTTAAGCCCCATTAAGCGCCCCAATAAATAAATAAAAAACACCAAGCTTAACATACTCATTTTCTTTGTGGGAGACCAAAATCCATGAATCTTGTAGGGTAGGTTTGGGAAGTTGAAAACTTATGTTGTGCAAAATTTCAAGACAATTTATTAAAGTTTAGTTCCATTATGGTACATTAGGCTCTTTTACACTAAGCCACATGTTTTGGGATTGTAAAATATAGCTTAATGTGAAACACTTTTGGTGGGATTCACCAAATGTTCTGAAATGTTCAGACATAGACAGAGTCTTCTATTGTGCGAGGTTTGGGGGAAATTGGTTAACACTTAAGGTCTTTTTTGTACGTTAAGCCACATTAAGCTCCAAAACAAAACAAAAACCCTAATGCCGCGTACACACGTTCGGAATTCCGGCCAGAAAAAGACAGATGAACGCCTTTTCATCGGAAAAAGCGACTGTTTGTATGCTCCATCGGAATTTAGCTGTCCGAATTTCCGCCAGCCAAAACTTGATAGAACGTTTTTCTATCTGGAAAATTGAGAACGTGGTATTGGAAATTCTGATCGTGTGTATGCAATTCCAAGGATGCCAAAAATCAAGCATGCTCAGATTCAACTATGAGACGGAAGCTATTGGCTATTGAACTTCCTTTCTCTAGTCCCATCATACGTGTTGTACTTCACTGAGTTCTAAACGATCGGTGTGACCATGTGTAGGCAAGACAGCTTGAGCGGAATTCCAT